>NW_006771242.1:537412-562796 GCF_000442215.2 Lipotes vexillifer
GAAACACACCCTCTGATTTTCCCAAGGCTGGGATAGTTTTAATCTCTTGGGTAACAACTCTGATGTCACCTTTTCACAGTAACTTTCCTTGATCACCCAATCCAAAGAATCTGAAAATGCCTTAATTTTTTTCTTTCTTTCTTTCCCCTAACCCAGAAAATAAGCTCACTGGAGGAATGTACCTTAACAGTCTTTAAATGCTGCATCTCCATAATAAATATTCAACAATTATCCAAAGTATGAAATAATGAATAATAGATATGTAGAGGTTAAGAAAAAACTCTTTAGAGAATTAAAAGAACATATCTAAGTTATGACAACTTTAGAATAGAAGAAAGTATTTATAAATTCTAAAAATATGGATTCTCTTAGAATTCTAAGGGCAGTTTGATTTATCAGCATGTCTTAAAATATGAAAATGTAGCAGGAGTGAAATTCTACTCTCTATGGGTTATCTTTAACATTCCTGTTTTAACTCACAATTACTTTCTCTCACAAAGTGGTCATGACGTAATTATAAGCCTCAAGAAGCACGTATCACTGCGTCTTTAGAAAACATATAGCAAAGTTATCTCTAGGTGGTGAAATTATAGATTTTTGCTTTCTGTTTTCTTTGGGAGTTTTGGCATTGAGGATGAATTATTTTTTGTAATTAGAAAAAGGCAGTAAATGTTACATTTTAAAGGGAAAAAAAGAAGTATAGATCAGGAAGGAGCAAGAATGATTTTTTTTTTTGGTTGCATTTGGGCTTTGTTGCTGCGTGCGGGCTTTCTCTAGTTGCAGCAAGTGAGGGCTACTCTTCATTGCAGTGTGTGGGCTTCTCACTGCGGTGGCTGCTCTTGTTGCAGAGCACGGGCTCTAGGTGCGCGGGCTTCAGTAGTTGTGGCACGCGGGCTTAGTAGTTGTGGCTTGCAGGCTCTAGAGCGCAGGCTCAGTAGTTGTGGCACACGGGCTTCGTTGCTCCGAAGCATGTGGGATCTTCCTGGACCAGGGCTCGAACCCGTGTCCCCTGCATTGGCAGGCGGATTCTTAACCACTGCACCACCAGGGAAGTCCCAAGAATGATTTTTCTGTGTGAATACATTTCATTCCCAACAGTCTACCAGCCCAAGCAGCATAATTGGGAAGAAAAGCCCAAGTGTTTGCCTTTCAGCTGCTCAATTCAATACAGGGAGTGGTTTTTGTTGTTGTTGTTTTGCATGTTTTCTCCCAAATGCTGAGACCAGTGTTCCCAAACCTTAAAAAATATATTTATGTAGGTGAATCATGCCAACTTAAATCTGGCTGGACAAGGGCATCAAACTGCACTGAGAAATAAACTTCACTTTTGAATATATACACAAGAATGATGTTTTCCAAATTTGCAACTTGGGTGCCTGTTACAAATACAGATTCCTGGGTCCCACCACAGAATTCTAGTCAAAATCTCCAAGATCAGTCTAGTTTGGAAAACACAAAGCTAGAACTTGGGTTAAGCTCGCTCCTAGTCCCCAACCATCTCAGAAACCCTGAGAGGATTAATTTTTTCAAGAGAGTCTCTTTTTCTCCAAATGTGGTGCTCTGTCATCATGCCAGAGCCCCACACTTATTGTCAAATGGCATTAGCTCAGCCAGTGCCAAAATGAAAATAGATATAAAATAAAGGCTCTCAACTCATCACCCTAGATAACTCACCACATAAGTCATGAAAGTAATATTCATGCATGTTATTTTTATCTGAATCCTTTAAAATTGTTGAGTATTTGGTTATATTTTCTTTGAGCATTTATAGAATTTTGGATTCTGCAATGAATCAATATTATTTTCTCAATAGGTCTGAGAGATTGTAAAAAAATGTGATCAGTTATCCACAGAGCATTTTGCCACAGGGATACCATCTTCTCAAACATCTACTGACAAAGACAGTGCATCCAAAGGCTTATTGTTTCATCTGTTGCCAGAGCTGCTCAGGAGGAAAAAAAGGTTGGGCTTTGCCCATTTCTCCTTGCTGCCATCATACATTCTTTCAAACCCATGTGTTTGTGTGTTTGCATGTGCTCTGAAAGAAAACTAATGAATTCTATTTCCTCTACTGACGGCAATTTGAGCTGAGCACAGGCCGCAGTGATGCAATTGGCATTTGATTCATCATGCCTGCAGTTCTGCACCTGTGTCACTGCCAGCAGGAGCAAGGCAGTGTAACAAAACACTTTGCTCATCCGTATCCCCAGGGACAAGAGAGTGCACACACCAAGGAAAACAAACCCGTAATAAAAATTATTTATATTAACTATCAATATGTATAGTTTCTGCAAACCATTTCCGGAAATGTTGCATCTTATAATGTTTAAACAGTATCATATAAATATCTGCAGCTTGTCTGCTCATTAGAAGGATAAAATCCTTCAGGGCTGTGGAGCATCTCTTTTTGTGGCCATCAACAAGGTAACCAGCTGCATATGGGCAGAAGCAGACGGAATATCATAGCTGCTGTGGGTGCCTCTCAGGATTTAGCCAGCGGCCGTGACCCCATCTGGACTTGCTAATACGGTCCATTTTCTTTTGGACAGTAATCAATCAGGCTCTTCCTCCTTGTTATTTCAAGCCCACCACCTTTCAGACAGTGCAACCAACCTCCCCTTCTAGCCATATCTCCAGGATAGAATCCTGAGGAAGGAGTTCCCAAGAATGCTGGGTCACATTTGCTCCATATGCCAGTTACTCCTGCTCACATCTCACCCACCTAGTCAGCGACGACACCTGAGCCCCTCACAGAGCCAGAAACTGCTGTGCCTGCCCACATGGCCAGGTGCCCTTTCCTACACTCTATGCCCCCTCCCCTCAAACCCAATCACAGGATTTCAGTTGGGAGATTACTTGAAGGTTTAAGTTAACCAAAAATGTAAAAGAATCTGTCATTCTAGTCAGGTGACAGAAACCAAGTCAGTAATTTGAACAACGAAAATTTAATATAAAGAATTGTTGTCTACCCACCACCAGAGCCTCCCATCAAGCCTCTTAGATAGCCTCAACCACCAGAGGGCAGACAGCAGAAGCAAGAAAAACAACAATCCTGCAGCCTGGGGAACAAAAACCACATTCACAGACACAGACAAGGTGAAAAGGCAGAGGGCTATATACCAGATGAAGGAACAAGATAAAACCCCAGAAAAACAACTAAATGAAATGGAGATAGGCAACATTCCAGAAAAAGAATTCAGAATAATGATAGTGAAGATGATCCAGGACCTCGGAATAAGAACGGAGGCAAAGATCGAGAAGATGCAACAAATGCTTAACAAAGACCTAGAAGAATTAAAGAACAAACAGAGATGAACAATACAATAACTGAAATGAAAAATACACTAGAAGGAATCAATAGCAGAATAATTGAGGCAGAAGAACGGATAAGTGACCTGAAAGACAGAATGGTGGAATTCACTGCTGCAGAACAGAATAAAGAAAAAAGAATGAAAAGAAATGAAGACAGCCTAGGAGACCTCTGGGACAACATTAAATGAAACAACATTGGCACTATAGGGGTCCCAGAAGGAGAAGAGAGAGAGAAAGGACCCGAGAAAATAACTGAAGAGATTATAGTCGAAAACCTCCCTAACATGGGAAAGGAAATAGCCACCCAAGTCCAAGAAGCACAGAGACTCCCATACAGGATAAACGCAAGGAGAAACACGCCGAGACACAAAGCAATCAAATTGGCAAAAAATAAAGACAAAGAAAAATTATTGAAAGCAGCAAGGGAAAAACGACAAATAACATACAAGGGAACTCCCACAAGGTTAACAGCTGATTTCTCAGCAGAAACTCTACAAGCCAGAAGAGAGTGGCATGATATACTTAAAGTGATGAAAGGGAAGAACCTACAACCAAGATTACTCTACCCAGCAAGGATCTCATTTAGATTCGATGCAGAAATCAAAAGCTTTACAGACAAGCAAAAGCTAAGAGAATACAGCGCCACCAAACCAGCTCTACAACAAATGCTAAAGGAACTTCTCCAAGTGGGAAACACAAGAGAAGAAAAGGACCTACAAAAACAAACACAAAACAATTAAGAAAATGGTCATAGGAACATACATATCGATAGTTACCTTAAACGTGAATGGATTAAATGCTCCAACCAAAAGACACAGGCTTGCTGAATGGATACAAAACAAGACCCATATATACGCTGTCTACAAGAGACCCACTTCAGACCTAGGGACACATACACACTGAAAGTGAGGGGATGGAAAGATATTCCATGCAAATGGAAATCAAAAGAAAGCTGGAGTAGCTATACTCATATCAGATAAAACAGACTTTAAAATAAAGAATGTTACAAGAGATAAGGAAGGACACTACATAATGAGCAAGGGATCAATCCAAGAAGAAGATATAACAATTATAAATATATATGCACCCAACATAGGAGCGCCTCAATACATAAGGCAACTGCTAACAGCTATAAAAGAGGAAATCGACAGTAACACAATAATAGTGGGCGACTTTAACACCTCACTACACCAATGCACAGATCATCCAACATGAAAATAAATAAGGAAACAGAAGCTTTAAATGACACAATAGACCAGATAGATTTAATTGATATTCATAGGACATTCTATCCCAAAACAGCACATTACACTTTCTTCTCAAGTGCGCACAGAACATTCTCCAGGATAGATCACATCTTGGGTCACAAATCAAGCCTCAGTAAATTTAAGAAAATTGAAATCATATCAAGCATCTTTTCTGACCACAACACTATGAGATTAGAAATGAATTACAGGGAAAAAAACGTAAAAAACACAAACACATGGAGGCTAAACAATACATTACTAAATAACCAAGAGATCACTAAAGAAATGAAAGAGGAAATCAAAAAATAGCTAGAGACAAATGACAATGAAAACATCCAATGACGATCCAAAACCTATGGGATGCAGCAAAAGCAGTTCTAAGAGGGAAGTTTATAGCTATATAAGCCTACCTCAAGAAACAAGAAAAATCTCAACTAAACAATCTAACCTTACACCTAAAGGAACTAGAGGAAGAAGAAGAAACAAAACCCAAAGTTACCAGAAGGAAAGAAATCATAACGATCAGAGCAGAAATAAATGAAATAGAAACAAAGAAAACAACAGCAAAGATCAATAAAACTAAAAGCTGGTTCTTTGAGAAGATAAACAAAATTGATAAGCCATTAGCCAGACTCATCAGGAAAAAGAGGGAGAGGACTCAAATGAATAAAATTAGAAATGAAAAAGGAGAAGTGACAACAGACACTGCAGAAATACAAAGCATCTTAAGAGACTACTACAAGCAACTCTATGCCAATAAAATGGACAACCTGAAAGAAATGGATAAATTCTTAGAAAGGTATAACCTTCCAAGACTGAACCAGGAAGAAACAGAAAATATGAACAGTCCAATCACAAGTAATGAAACTGAAACTGTGATGAAAAATCTTCCAAGAAACGAAAGTCCAGGACCAGATGGCTTCACAGGTGAATTCTATCAAACATTTAGAGAAGACCTAACACGTATCCTTCTCAAACTCTTCCAACAAACTGCAGAGGAAGGAACACTCCCAACCTCATTCTATGAGGCCACCATCACCCTGCTACCAAAACCAGACAAAGATACTACAAAAAAAGAAAATTACAGACCAATATCACTGATGAACATAGATTCAAAAATCCTCAACAAAATACTAGCAAACAGAATCCAACAACACATTAAAAGGATCATACACCACGACCAAGTGGGATTTATCCCAGGGATGCAAGGATTCTTCAATATATGCAAATAAATCAATGTGATACACCATATTAACAAATTGAAAAATAAAAACTATATGATCATCTCAATAGATGCAGAAAAAGCTTTTGACAAAATTCAACAGCCATTTATGATAAAAAACTCTCCAGGAAGTGGGCATAGAGGGAACCTACCACAACATAATAAAGGCCATATACGACAAACCCACAGCAAACATCATTCTCAACGGTGAAAAACTGAAAGCATTTCCTCTAAGATCAGGAACAAGTCAAGGATGTCCACTCTCACCACTCTTATTCAACACAGTTTTGGAAGTCCTAGCTATGGCAATCAGAGAAGAAAAAGAAATAAAAGGAATACAAATTGGAAAAGAAGAAGTAAAACTGTCACTGTTTGCAGATGACATGATACTATCCATAGAGAATCCTAAAGATGCCACCAGAAAACTACTAGAGCTAATCAATGAATTTGGTAAAGTTTCAGGACACAAAATTAATGCACAGAAATCTCTTGCATTCCGATATACTAATGATGAAAAATATGAAAGCAAAATTATGGCAACACTCCCATTTACCATTGCAACAAAAAGAACAAAATACCTAGGAATAAGTCTACCTAGGGAGACAGAAGACCAGTATGCAGAAAACTATAAGACACTGATGAAAGAAATTAAAGATGATACCAACAGGTGGAGAGATATACCATGTTCTTGGATTGGAAGAATCAATACTGTGAACATGACTACACTACCCAAAGTGATCTACAGATTCAATGCAATCCCTATCAAATTACCAATGGCATTTTTTTTTTTTCTTGCGTTATGCGGGCCTCTCACTGTTGTGGCCTCTCCCATTTGCGGAGCACAGGCTCCGGACGCGCAGGCTCAGCGGCCATGGCTCACGGGCCCAGCCGCTCCGCGGCATGTGGGATCTTCCCGAAACGGGGCACGAACCCGCGTCTTCTGCATCGGCAGGCGGACTCTCAAGCACTGCGCCACCAGGGAAGCCCTCCAATGGCATTTTTTACGGAACTAGAACAAATCATCTTAAAATTTGTATGGAGACACAAAAGATCCCAAATAGCCAAAGCAGTCTTGAGGGAAAAAAACGGAGCTGGAGGAATCAGACTCCCTGACTTCAGACTATACTACAAAGCTACAGTAATCAAGACAATATGGTATTGGCATAAAAACAGAAACACAGATCAATGGAACAAGATAGAAAGCCCAGAGATAAAACCACACACCTATGGTCAACTAATCTATGACAAAGGAGACAAAGATATACAATGGGGAAAAGACAGTCTCTTCAATAAGTGGTGCTGGGCAACCTGGACAGCTACATGTAAAAGAATGAAATTAGAATACTCCCTAACGCCGTACACAGAAATAAACTCAAAATGGATTCAAGACCTAAATGTAAGACCGGACACTATAAAACACTTAGAGGAAAACACAGGGAGAACAGTCGTTGACGTAAATTACAGCAAGATCTTTTTTGATCCACCTCCTAGAGTAATGGAAATAAAAACAAAAATAAACAAATGGGACCTAATGAAACTTCAAAGCTTTTGCACAGCAAAGGGAACCATAAACAAGATGAAAAGACAACCCTCAGAATGGGAGAAAATATTTGCAAACGAATCAACGGACAAAGGATTAATCTCCAAAATATATAAACAGCTCATTCAGCTCAATATTAAGGAAACAAACAACCCAATCCAAAACTGGGCAGAAGTCCTAAATAGACATTTCTCCAAAGAAGACATACTGATGGCCAAGAAGCACATGAAAAGCTGCTCAACATCACTAATTATTAGAGAAATGCAAATCAAAACTACAAGGAGGTATCACCTCACACCAGTTAGAATGGGCATCAACAGAAAATCTACAAACAACAAATGCTGCAGAGGGTGTGGAGAAAAGGGAACCCTCTTGCACTGTTGGTGGGAATGTAAACTGATACAGCCACTACGGGGAACAGTATGGAGGTTTCTTAAAAAACTAAAAAAAGAATTACCATATGATCCAGCAATCCCACTACTGGACATATACCCAGAGAAAACTGTAATTCAAAAAGACACATGCGCCCCAATGTTCACTGCAGCACTATTTACAATAGCCAGGTCATGGAAGCAACCTAAATGCCCATCGACAGATGAATGGATAAAGAAGTTGTAGTACATATATACAATGGAATATTACTCGGCCATAAAAAGGAATGAAATTGAGTCATTTGTAGAGACTTGGATGGATCTATAGACTGTCATACAGAGTGAAGTAAGTCAGAAAGAGAAAAACAAATATCGTATATTAACGCATGTATGCGGAACCTAGAAAAAACGGTACAGATCAACTGGTTTGCAGGGCAGAAGTTGAGACAAAGATGTAGAGAACAAACGTATGGATAGCAAGGGGGGAAAACCTCAGTGGGGTGGAGATGGTGCTGTGCTGAATTGGGCAATTGGGACTCACATGTATACACTGGTGTGTATAAAACTGATGACTGATAAGAACCTGCTGTACAAACAAACAAACAAACAAACAAAAACTAATACTAAACTTTCTTTGGGTTATTTGTATGGAAATATGTTGATATAAGTGTTTCAGACATTACATGAAATTTCTAAAAAAAAAAAAAAAAAAAAAAAAAAAAAAAAAAGACTGGTACTTCCCTGGTGGTGCAGTGGTTAAGAAGCCGCCTGCCAATGCAGGGGACACGGGTTTGAGCCCTGGTCCAGGAAGATCCCGCATGCCTCGGAGCAACTAAGCCCGTGCGCCACAACTACTGAGCCTGCGCGCTAGAGCCCGCGAGCCACAACTACTGAGCCCCTGTGCCACAACTACTGAAGCCCGCATGCCTAGAGTCCGTGCTCCACAACAAGAGAAGCCACCGCAATGAGAAGCCCGCACACCACAACAAAGTGTAGCCCCCACTCACTGCAGTAGAGAAAGCCCACACGCAGCCACGAAGACCCAATGCAGCCAAAAATAAACTAATTAATGAATGAATTAAGTATTTTTTAAAAAGAACTGTTAACTAGTAAAAGTTGGTTAACTACTAATGGGGTAAAGAGAACTCAAGAACACAGGAATAGGTATGTAGGGAGCAGCTAATCCCCCTAAGACTGAGGGAGGTTATCCAAGGAAGGAACAGGCTTGGAAAATCCCCCATTCCCAACCAAGACTGAGATTTTAATCCCATTGGAGAGGGTTTGACTGTAGCCCACTGGATGGTAGAGAACATCACTGGGATGCCATAGGCGGAGCTGGTTCACAGCCAGTAGTTCACTATGACGAGCAAGAAACCATCCTCCTTGGTACTGGAGAAACGAATGGTGAGTACAACTGGGTCTCTCATACACTGCTAGCAGGCATGTCATGAGAGCAAAAGCGAAAGCACCTTGAAAAGATCAAGAGAAGCACTTCCTCTGCTATGCCTTGCAGTATCCCTACAGTACCCTCTACTGCCAAGGCTTAACATTGGCAAAAGAAACGCTTGGTGTTGAGAAGGAAAAAAATCCCTCTACCTGTCTAGGTTCTTCTGGCTGGTCTAAGAATTAAATTGACATGAGACAGATTAACAGGAGAAAATCAAATAAAAGTGTGTTAATAGGTGTACAGCGGAGAGACCCAGGAGAACTGAGTAACTCACCAAAATGGCAGAAGCCCTCACCTTAAATACCATCTTCAGCTAAAGACAAAAAGTGGATGTTGGGGGTAGTGGTCTGGGACCTCAAAGGGGAGGAAGGCCATTGACATGGAGATGAAAAAGCAAATGTTTGGTAAACAAATGTTTGCTGGGCCGTACAGAGGTAACGGGACACAGAGAGGAATGTTTACAGACTTTGCTAGGTTCTTCCCTGTCTGCCACACTTAGTTCATATTATACTGTAGTTACCTGTGGCGATAGCTCCCTTCCTGGAACAGGTCTTCTATCTATACTCTTTAGGCTGTTAGGGAAAGGTGGAAACTTCTTCCTGAGTCTTGAGTGTTTTCAGCTGAAATAATCTGTATGCCAAAGAGACATTTTGCAGCGGCAAATATTGCTCCCGTACAACAGGATCAAGCTCCAGTATCAAAACGCAGGCATCCCCCTCACCACTCCTATTCAACATCATTATAGGAAGTCCTAGCTAACGCAATAAGGAACAAAAGGAAAGCAAAGTTATACATATTGGGAAGGAAGAGAGCAAACTGTCTTTGTACTCAGATGCTAGGAATGTCTCTGTAGAAAACTCTGAAGAACTGAACAAAGAGAACTCCTGGAACCGACAAGCAATTATAACAAGGTACAGGAGACAAGGTAACATTCAAAAGTCAATTGTTTTCCTATACATCAGCAAAGAACAACTGGAATTTGAAATTAAAAACACATCATTTACATTAACATCAAAAAAAAACCTTAGAAATCTAACAAAATGTATACTATATATGAGGAAAACTACAAAAGTGACGAAAGAAATCAAAGATCTAAATAAACAGATATTCCATGTTTATAAATAGGAAGACTGAATATGGTTATCAGTTCTTCTCAACTTGATTTAAAGATTCAATGCAATCTCTACCAAAACTCAGGCAAATTACTCAGTGGATATTGACAAAGTGATTCAAAAGTTTACGTGGAAAGGCAAAAGACCTTTTTGCCTTGTATTGAAGAAAAAGAATAAAGTTGGAAGACTGACTCTACCCGATTTCAAGACTTACTATAATGCTACGGTAATCAAGACACTGTGGTATTGGCAAAGAATAGATAAACAGACTCAATGAGTCAGAATAGGGAGCCCAGAAACAGACCCATACAAGTACAGTCAACCAATCTTTAACAAAGGAGCAAACACAATTCAATGGAGAATGGAGAAAGGAGAGTCCAACAAATGGTGCTAGAACAACTGGACAGCTACATGCAGAAAAGAAAAAGCACCTAGACACAAACGTTACATCTTTCACAAAAATTAAAATAGAAAACTATAAAACTTCTATAAGATAACATAGGATAAACTCCAAGTGACCTTGGGTTTGGCAATGAGTTGTTAGATACACCACCAAAAGCGCAATCCATGAAAGAAAAAACTGATAAGTTGAACTTTATTAAAATTTAAAACTTCTGCTCTGCAGAAGACACTGTTAAGAGAATGAAAAGACAAAGCTACAGATTGGGAGAATATATTTGTAAAACATATATCTGATAAGGACATATATCTAAAATATACAAAGAACTATTAAAACTCAACAGTAGGAAAAACAACGCAAAGTGAGCAAAAGATCTAAATAAAAACCTCACCAAAGAAGATATATAAATGGCAAACAAGCACCTGAAAGGACGCTTAACATCATATGTCATTAGGGAATTGCGAATGAAAACAACGAGGTACCACCACACACACCTATTAGAATGGCTAAAATCAAACACAGTGACAACACCAAATGCTGATGAAGATGTGGAGCAACAGGAATTCTCATTCACTGCTGGTGGGCATGCAAAATGGTATAGCCACACTGGAAGACAGGTTGGCAGTTTCTTACAAAGTTAAACATCGTCTTATCGTACGAGTTGGCAAATGCACTCACCAATATTTACCCAAATGAGTTGAAAAGTTATGTCCACACAGAAAGCTGCACACAGATGTTCCAAAGTTTGGAAGCAACCAAGATGTCCTTCAGTAGGTAAATGGATAAACAAACTGAGGTACATCTATACAATGGAATGTTATTTAGTGATTTTAAAAAAGTGAGCTCTCAAGCCACAGAAAGACATGGAAAAACTTTAACGCATGCCAGTAAGTGAAAGAAGCCAGTCTGAAAAGCCTACATATGGTAAAATTTCAACTATGCAACTTTCTGGAAACAGCAAAACTACAGAGACAATAAAAAGATCAGTGCATTGTTAGGGTCCCAGCAGGAGAAGAGAAGGGGAAAGGGATGAATAGGTAGCACACAGGGGATTTTTAGGGCACTGAACTATTTTGTGTGATACTGCAATGTTGGTTACTTGACATTACGCATTTGTCAAAACCCATAGAAACGTGCAAAAGAAGGAGTGAACCCTAATGTAAACTATGGACTGTGGTTACTAGTGTACTGGTTCATCAACTGTAACAAATGTACCACACTAATGCAGTAATAACAGGGGAAACTGTCTGGGTGGAGTAGCAGGTAGGGAATATATGGGAATTCTCTGTACTTTCTCTTCAGCTATTCTGTAAACCTAAAACTGCTCTAAAAGATAGAAATACATTATTTATTTTTAAAAAGCAGGGCAAGGAAGGATGGCTTTAGAGCTGAGAGGCAATAAACTGACAACTGGCACAGAAGCCAACAGGGTGGTGGAACTGCTCGTAAAGCTAACAGAATTTGAATTCAAGAAAGAGAATACTCTGGTATGGTCAGACAATGACTGGAGCACTAGAGCCAGCTTATCAGGACGTGGCCTATCGGAAAGGATCCAGGAGAGCTGGAAGTCTGAAAACTCTGGCCTGTTATGGAATTTGAGGGAATTGAGATGTTTAACTTGGAAAAAAAATAAATCTGAAGAACTTAACAACTATCTTCAAATACTGGATAAGTTGTCACTTAGAGAAAAGAATAAATTTATTCTATATTTTTTTAGAGGTCAGAGCAAGATTCCACGGAAGTTACAGTGAATCAAACCTAGCATTTAGAATTGCTCAAACGTTGAGCAGGCTGCCTTGGAAAGAATGAGGTTCAGTCAAGTCTGGAAGATCACTTATTAGAATAATTGCAGAAAGGACTCTTGTGTGAAGTTGAACTAAATCCAGATGATTTCAAAGGTCCCTTCCAACTCCAAAGTCTATGAAAAGTCAGAAAGATTATATAAGGTTTTGAAAGATAAGTAGGTGTCAAGCCTACTGTGAAAGAGGCAGAGGATGTATATGCATTACTACACACACACACACACACACACACACACACACACTCTCACTATACGTACTGAAGGAGTGAAATGTGGCAGAGTAAAAGCTGTTTATTTCCTTACAGTGTTGTACACATAATAAGGGCCTAATAAGAATTTGGACATTATTAAATTCAGTTTTGAAAGGTATATTTTCAATGTTACAAGGAATCCTGAATAAAATTTGGCCTGCCTGAATTCCTCCCCTCCTACGCTACAGCTAAAAGGGGTGGAATCATGAGAAAGGTAAGGAAAGGGTAAGCTAGGAAAAAGGGGGGTGTCACTGAAGCCAAGAGAAATATTGCCAGAACAAAGGAGTGATCAAGACTGTCAAATGTAATTGGTAGAGCTCAAGGTAACACAAGGATCGAAAAATGTCTCTCGGATCTGGTAGTTAGGAGGTAGATCTTAATGTTCAGTAGTATGATAGGTGCAAGTCAGATTTTTCAAAACTGAAGGCAGTGCACCATGCCTTAAAGGTAAGTGAATGTCTCCGGCAGGCAAGCCTGAACACTTCAACAGGAAGTACCCGTGCCAGGAAATTCTTAGGGATTGCCGCTTTTCTGCTCCTTGGTTTATTTACAGAAAATAATTCAGATTGCTCTCACAGACATTCTCCTGACTATTCGGAATTTAAGGTGCTCTGCTTGGCTATTCTGCTAACAATTCACCCCCTGCCATCTGACAACCCCTACCCCCAACTTGGCTTTGTTTTACCAAAGCCCTTGATACAAACAATGGCAGCTCTGCACAGCCCTCTCTACTGGGAGCATCTGAGTTGCCTCTACACCCAGTAGGTAAGTGTAGACTATGCTGTGGGGAAGTTTGACTGAAAGGAAAGAGAAAGATAGGAAAGACTTGAAGAAAACAGTGTGCGGCACATTTACAGTCTGAGAGGAATGATCCATGGGAGAAGGAAAGGGGGAGGGCCTCCCTGTCTCCAGCAATCCTTCCCGTGCCAATGGAAAGTTCTTCCTTAAATTTAATTTTGTGTCAGCCTGTAAAAACTTTAAATCCTCCCAGTAAAAGTCAAACCCACAATTTTAAAACTAAAACCCTTAAACGACTTAATTACATGTAACTACAGTATATACAAGATGGCACCCCATCAGTGATCAGACACAGGCAAGCATCCACAGGCCAGACCAGAGGAGCTTAGCAAAGGGTGTGCGGTTTTTCCCAGTTCCCAAATGCCCTCCAACTCACGTGGCCACGTTGCCAAAGGATCCAGGTGTCAACAGCAGGTAGGTTCTAAAAAAGTAAGGGACCGGGAAATGACTTCCTTCATCAGTGGTTTTCAAACTTTAGCATATATCAGAACCACCTGGAGGGCTTGTTAAACACAGATTGCTGAGTCCAGCCCCAGGGTTTCTGACTCAGCAGGTCTGTGTTGTTAGAATTTGCATTCCTAACAAGTCCCCAGGTGATGCTGACGCTGCAGGTCCAGGGCCAACACTTAAGAGAACCGCTAATTAGTCTGTAGCAGCAACACTGATGAACATTAGATTTTTAATATCCCACTTTCCAGGTGACATTCCAGACCAATCAAAGCCAAATCACCGGGGGGTGGGACCCAAGCATCAGTGTTTGTAAATCTCCCCAAGTGGTGCCAATTCCAACATGCAGACAAAATTGAGGACCACTGCTCTACATTCCTCTTCCTTATGAGTAAAACAAGGTTGGTATTTGTATGACCTGTTCATGTTTGGCTAATAGCCTTTGTGAAGCTCATGGTCCTGAGACCTTGTCACCTGAACCTCCACAGGTAGATCTGGGCTACAGCCTAGAAATCTGCATTTTAAGATTCATATCATCACAATCCCCAGATAATTCTGTGGCAGGTAGTCCAAGAATCACAGTTAAACGATAAAGTTCAAACTCCTTGTCAACGGAACACACAGCTGGCTATAATTTGGTTCCTGCATCCCTCACAATCACCCTTATTCCTTCCCTTTTCCAAACAGATGCATGTTTTTCCATCCATTGCCATCCTCTCAGCCTCCAATGCCCTTTCACCTCTTATCACATGCTTAGTTAGTTTATATCCATCCACAGTAAACATACAACAAATAAAGTAAGAAAATATTTTATTATTATTATATTTATTACCAAAAGTAATAAATATTTTTAAAGTGTTACATTTTAACCATATATTAAAGCCATTTTTAAAATGTACTATTGGGGGGAAATGAGCAGCATACGTGTCGGGAAAATTATAATTATCTTTAATTTTAAAAGAAAAAAAAATTCTTACAAGGCAACAAGAAAATAACAAAAGCCAGAATAGAGAATGGGCAAAAGACAAAAAGGGTTAGAAATAAACACAAATGGCCAATAAGCACGTAGAAAAAAAAAATGTCCAGCTTCATTAGTAAACAAAGGGATGCAAGTTAAAACTACTTGTCAGGGCTTCCCTGGTGGCGCAGTGGTTGAGAGTCCGCCTGCCAATGCAGGGGACATGGGTTCGTGCCCCAGTCCGGGAAGATCCCACATGCCGCTGAGCGGCTGGGCCCGTGAGCCATGGCTGCTGGGCCTGCGCGTCCGGAGCCTGTGCTCCGCAACGGGAGAGGCCACAACAGTGAGAGGCCCGTGTACCGCAAAACAAAAACAAAAACAAAAAACAACAAAGAGCCAACACTGCCAAAAATAAATAAATAAATAAATAAATAAAAACCTACTTGTCAGTTTGGCAGAGACAAAAATGCAAAGCACCCACTGATAACAAGGGGATGAGGAAACAGACGTTCAAATACATTTGTGATTTGGAGAGAAAGTTGGGGTTAACTTTCAGGATACAAATTTGGCTATATGAACAAAAGCCTTTACCAAGTGATTTCCTCTAGGAAATTTTCTTACAGAAATAATCATATACTTATGTATGGGTTAGTCAATTAGGATATTTTTCAAAGAATCATTTATAATAACTGGTGAACAAGAGGGGATAGAATGCTGTAAGTCCAGGAAAGAACAATGGAAGCACCTAATGGCATAGGACAGAGGTCGGCAAACTTTTTCTGTACAGCTGTAGAGTACATATTTCAGGCTTTTCAGGACCCTAAGAGACGGGCACAACTACTCAACTCTGCCATGGTAATGTGAAATCAACCACAGACATTACATAAATGAAAGGGCATGGCTGTATTCTGATAAAAGTTTATGTAAGAACACTGTAATTTGAATTTCATATAATTTTCATGTGTCATAAAATATTCTTCTTCTCTTGACTTTTTCAGCCATTTAAAATTTAAAACCCATTCTTACCTGGCAGGCTGTACAGAAACAGGTGGCAGGCTGGATTTGGCCTGCAGCTATAGTTTGTCAACCCCTGGCATAGGAAAATGCTCAGAAAACATTGGTAAGGGATTAAAGTAGATTACATAAAAGAATATAAACACAGAGAAAAGACTAGAACCAGAATATCTGAGATTGGAGCCCCAGGTTTTTTCAAAGCTCCAAAGACACAGGCAGATTTGAGAGTCACTGCAATAAAATGTTAAATAGTGTTTTTTTCTGAAGGATGAGATTATGGGCAATTTGTTTCTTTTTTGTACTTTTTGTATCTTTCAGATTTTCTACAATAAATAAGTATTACTAATCAGGAAAATGTTAAAATAAGCAAGAAAAATTTCTAGCTTAGAGTTTCTCAACCTTGACACTCAGGACATTTTGAGCCAGATAATCCTTTGCTGCAGGGCTGTCCTGTGCACCGCAGGGGGTTAAGCAGCATCCCTGGCTCTACCCACTAGATACTAGAAGCACCTCCCCAGGTGTGACAACCAACAACCAAAAATATCTCCAGATATTGCCAAATGTCACCTGGGGAACAAAGTCGCCCCCCGTTGAAAACCACTGACTTAGAAGAAAGATCTGACCTCCAGCATACTTTTGTGAGAGGAGAAAAGATGGAGTATTGTACTTATCTTTCTAATCTTTAGGCCTCTATGAAAGGCTTTATGTTTGTCCAAACCATACAGTAATAAAAATACAGTGTTTGCGAGAATAAACATTGTAATTACAAATGCAGTGGTGCCTGGAACATAATTTCTCGTTTTTACTTTTTCACAACTGTCTGATTAATCAACATCTGGACCTAAAACCCTTCAGAAAGGTGAATTTGTTGACTTATTGAGATAAATACATTGAGTCACATGAGTTTTGTATCCATGAAGAGGTTACTTAGGCTCCTGCAGTTGACAGTGTGAAGGGGATTCTTATAAGCTTATTTTTATACAACATTAGGAAAAGTTTTGCACCTGACCCTTTTTATTAAAAAATGTTTCAGACATACATAACAGAATTGAGAATTATTTAACAACCACGTACTAGCCACCAGAGCAGTGGAATAAAACCCTATACATACAATCGCTGTGCTGCCCATCTATCACATTTTCAAACCCCCGAAAGTAATCACTTTGCCAAATTATCATCCCCATCCATTTCTTTATAATTTTTGTCAACGAGTTACACAGCCTGGTTTTCGCTATATGACCAGCACGGTATAGAAGACTCTTGAGTAAATTTATGCTTCAGCTCCGCTGAGGCCAAGGTACTGCACACATATCTTAGTCGTTTATAATCAAAAGATAAAGCGCACCCTGTGCAACTGAGAAAGGGCATTTGGGAGCCGCGCCTGAAAGACTCAGCCCTCTCTATGATTGCCTGCACTTCCTTTGTCCTGCTGCATCCTTTTCATTTCTTTTAAAGTCTTAGGCGAGTCGAGTCTTGTGAGTCCTTTCAATTGTCCAACCTTGTTTATACCTTCAATGATATTTGATCTATGTTCAGAGAACAGGCTTACATTTATTCCTAGTGGAAAAGATGTACTGTTTTCACATGCCTTTTGGAAAAGGGCTTTCAAGTTTTTTCTCATCTCTTATACTCAAAACTGATTAAAAATGTATACAACTGCGACAAATGAAGACTAGATAGTATGAGTGATAGTGACAAATTTGCCTCTTTGCTAATTTGTAGCATTTTTCATTTTTGGAAACCTAAATGAACGTTCTTTCCCCTAATAAAATGTTTCTACAAGAAACCTTGCTTCTGATATCTCCAGATGTAAAGATTGTTTTTTCTGTATAATTCTTCCAATGCACATAATTTACATTCATGATTAAATTATTATTTTGTAAGATGAAAATCAGACAAAATCATTTTGACAAATGTGCAATGATACTCCGGGGCCATGCCTTGATCTTCTCCCAGCCTGTGTCTGGCTCATGTCGTGTTCCTCCTTTGCCTTCTGCTCCTGTTGAAATACCCTCCTCCACATCTCTGCTGATACAAATTCTACTCTACCTTCGAGAGTTAGCTTAAATCTGGCCTCCTCCATCGAAGTCTTCCTGGCCCGCCCCAAAGCCTTCCTATAAATCCATTCCTATAGAACACTCTGCCAGTGTTACTCAGTGTGGATACTACTAGTATTCCATTAGATGGAACTGTAGTCCTTCCAGAAAATGTTTAAGTTCTATAAGAATTGAAATCTTGTTCAATATCTCTTGCTTTATATACCTTTATTTTCAGTGCCTAAAAACAATGCCTAAAAATCACCTTGCACATATTAGGAGCTGGATGAGTATCTGCAGTTCGGTTTGATAATGAGAACACAGAGGAGAACATCATGTTCAAGAGTCTGGGTTCTGGATCAACTCCTGGTTGCACTGCTTACCATGGACAATTTACTTAAACTCTCTGATTCTCATTCACACAATAAGGATAATTATAGAATCTACCTTGTTGGGCTGCTGTAAAGATTTATAAAGATTAAATAAGAGAATGCAAGGTAGCCACAGGAAAAACTCCCTGTGTTTCTTCTTTACTCTCACCCTCACAATACTTCTGACACCAGATGTGTGGGTTTTCCACAAACATCAAGCAATTCTGCAACACCAGCTGGGTGTCCTACAGTTCAGTTCAGTTCTTATACCATCCATCTGTAGTTAGCATCAGATCCCACAAGTTAAGGGCTCAGTCCCACAAGACTGCACCCACTTTATTTTTTTTTTATTTTTTTATTTTTTTTTTTTCTTGCGTTATGCGGGCCTCTCACTGTTGTGGCCTCTCCCATTTGCGGAGCACAGGCTCCGGACGCGCAGGCTCAGCGGCCATGGCTCACGGGCCCAGCCGCTCCGCGGCATGTGGGATCTTCCCGAAACGGGGCACGAACCCACGTCTCCTGCAACGGCAGGCGGACTCTCAAGCACTGCGCCACCAGGGAAGCCCTGCACCCACTTTAGATGCCAATCACCAGTCCCAGGTTGTTACCTGTACCTTTGACTGACCTGCTATAAATTGGGGTTCCCAGAAATTTGCTAGAACAGCTCACAGAAATCAGGGAAATACTCACTTACACTTGCTGGTTAGCTATGTAACAAAGGATATGATAAAGGATACAGATGAACAGCCAGATGAAGATATACATAGGGTAAGATCTGAAAGGGTGCTGAGCTCAGGAGCTTCTGTCCCCAGGGAGCTGGGGTGCACCACCCTCCCAGCACATAGATGTGTTCACCAACCCACCAGCCTCCATCCTAAAGCTACCTAGGAGCAAATCAAGAGTTGCCTCATAAGAATAAAATACACTTCTATCACCCAAGAAATTCCAAAAACTGTAGGAGCTCTGCGTCAGGTACTGGGGTCAAAGAACAAACATTAGAACAAAATATACTCCTAGTGCTCTTATCACTTAGGAAATTACAAAGACCTTAGGAACTCTGTGCCAGGAACTGCGGGCAGAGACCAACGTATGTATATTTTCTATTATTTCACAGTGGCTTATTACATAGTAAACCTCAAAAAATGATAGACATTTCTTAAATTATCATCAGCAGTGTCAAGAAGGATATTTCTTCTTGCCTAGCGATTGTACTAAGTTCTTCAAGATGAGAAGATGCTATTAATTTATAATGTAAGAGTGACTCTCACCAGAGCGATACCTCATTCCACAAGCAAAAATGGGTTTGCGAAAGTCAATTTATAATATTCACTATTATAATGTCCAAATAGGCATCAGGGAATCTGAAATAGCTGGATTCCGTATACATTATACTGGGTGATGCTGGTAATATATTCTTCCTGGGTAATTCTGCTTTCCTTCTATCATAAAACATAATTGTGTCTAATACATAAATATAAACAATCCCAACAAATTAGTCCACACCAGAAAATCACAATTAGTTAATTCACTAATTGAGTGTTTTTGTACTTTATTGTCAAATATATTCTTTTTTGTTTTATGTTACATATTTTTATTTCTAATTAAATCCACTACTGACCAGAAATACATTAAACTTTCTTTAAATATTTAGCCTTCTTGCATTTACACATTCATTCAAAGACTACTGAGAACAAACTATACTCAAGGCTCTGGGTTAGGCTGTCTGACGCATTCAAAGATAAATAAAATATATTAGATCCTTAAAAATCTGTATTCTCTTACAGGAGATTAAACGCATACACAAATATCCATAATATAGTATAGGGTGGAACAAGTGTCAAGGAAGAACTAAAAGAATTCAAATAAAGAAGAAATCACTTCCAGGTGAAAGAGGAGGGAAAAGTAGTAGTAGCATTTGAAGTGGCCTTAAATCCTCAAAGAGGTATGCAAAGATGACAGGGCATTTCACAACTAGGACACCGTTTCAGATAATATATTCAACTGTTCAAATTTGAAATATATTGAACTGTTAATACCTGTAGCCAATATATAGGATCTAAATGAAACTAACAAATTATTTTTTTCGACAGAATGTAAACAGAACAATAATCATGAATTCTATTATTCCCTATTATGGATTTGATAATTCAAAGCTTTTAGCAGTAATTAGTAAATATCCAGATTGCAAAGATTAATAACATGTTCCTGCTAATACCAAACACTTTTGGGATCAGAGTGTACATACACACACACAAACACACACACACACACACACACACACACAGCTTGAATTCTTTGCACCTAACATCTAAAATCTGAGAGAAAATATTCTTATTCCCACAGTCTTATTCCCCAATCTTCTAGTGCTTTATAACATACTATCCCCACCAGGCAATGAGCCATGCATTATACAGACTATATTTTGAATATCATGTCTAATTCTGAACATGCTGCAATTTAAGAAAAACAATGACAAGCATTTGTCCAAGGGGGAGTGACCAGGGCAGTGAGGGTCTAGAAATCATAGGTTATAAGAAACAGATGGGGGCTTCCCTGGTGGCGCAGTGGTTGGGAGTCCGCCTGCCGATGCAAGGGACAAGCGTTCGTGCCCCGGTCTGGGAGGATCCCACATGCCGCGGAGCGGCTGGGCCCGTGAGCCCATGGCCGCTGAGCCTGCGCGTCCGGAGCCTGTGCTCCGCAACGGGAGAGGCCACAACGGTGAGAGGCCCGCGCACCACAAAAAAAAAAAACAACAAAAAAACCGATGGGATAAAAGGGCATGGATGGTCCACAGCAAGAAGACTAAGGATGGATATTAGAGCTGTCTTCATATATTTGATGGACTCTAGTGTTTTACCCTGGAGATGGGTGGCAAATGATCTGATATTTGTAACAGTTAAAGTGTGGATTTTGCAAATGATTTATTTTTATATAAACTAGAAAGAGGTCAATATTATCAAGATACTCTCCCTCATTTACATTTCAGTGTTTTCTTAAATGGTCCATAAGTGTAATTATATGTATATCGAGTTATCTATATTATCTATGTTCCCATACCTCATTAAGTCTCTCATAAGTCAGACAGTAACTTCCCTAAGGCTCAAATACCATAATACAAGAGTTGACATCTAGAGCTAATGAGAAGAATTAGAAACAAGCAGGCCGACTCAATCTCAACCAAAAAAAACAAAACAGAACAGAACAAAACCTTAAGCTTGTTCCATCAAGGAAAGGATCTTCTTAGAAAAGTATTGAGCTGCCTGATACTAAAAGTATCCAAGTAGAACCTTCAGGATTATTTGAATGGTTATAGGAGGGGTCACCACAATGAGTAGGGGCATAATCTCTAAGACCCCTTTTAACACTGAAAATCCATGCAACAGAATAGGTGTGAAAATATCTGGAAAACACACCACAGTTCTTTAATTCCAAAACAAATATTTGCCAAAGCCAAAACAAGAAACTGCAACAATCCTTCTTTTTTATGAAGTTTTCTAGTGACACAATGCCTTCCATAAGGGGTGCAGCAGCGATACCCTTGATGACTGTGAGTCCCTACCCCAAAATGTAAAATACTTCAACTCAATTACAAATCTAGGAACATGGGAATTACTATCACTCACGACTTATTGGAAGAATGAGAACACAGTTTCTCTAAGGAAAAATCATACACAACTACATAAATAAGCATTTGAATAGGGGGCAACCCATAGCTAATTTGCTTAAAATCTTAACTGTTTTGTCAAGCACAGAGAGCTGAATTAAAGACAGGCAATCAAAGGCAGTGATTATAAAGCACTTATCCAGTTGGAGTCATGCTAACAATGGGATCCCCTAGCCATCATGCTAGCACTGATATTATTTTGACATTTTTATAAACAATCTGTTAGAGGGAGACTTCTCCAGATTCAAAGAATAAATTTAGCTTCTTCAAGTACTAAGCTGTCAAACTGGTTAGGGATAAACTGCCTTAAAATGTCACATGATTGAAGGAGTGGGCAGCAGAAAAGAGACAGATGGGCTTCAAGGTGAGTTGCAAGTAATGCTTTTAAGCAAAAATTACCCCAAGAATCAGCCACTTAATAATGGATGACTTTCCAATCTATATCTCTAATCCTGACTTCCCTTCATGAAAACCAGGCCTGTATAGCCATCTGCCAATTATATATTCCCACCTGTATGTCCCACAAGCACATCAAACTCAAGATATCTCAATG
The DNA here is from genome assembly GCF_000442215.2 of Lipotes vexillifer. Lineage (NCBI taxonomy): Eukaryota > Metazoa > Chordata > Mammalia > Artiodactyla > Lipotidae > Lipotes > Lipotes vexillifer. Next base: position 559,957 of record NW_006771242.1, read on the forward strand.
TGAACTCTTTATCTCCCCTTCTTCCCCACTTCAAATCCTCCTCCTGTAGTCTCCTACACATTTGCTAATACCATCAATCATCAATTGCTCAAGCCAGAAACATGGAAATCACCATATTCTACCTGTAGCAGAGACAGTCTAATGGTCACCAAAATCTATGTTCTCCTACACCATGTACCCCTTGCACTTTACAAGTGGTCTTATGACAAGTTTCGCTCTTATGAAATGAGAACAAAGGTGATGGAGGCCACTTTTGGATCTGGCCCATAATACTCCTGTGTTTACACCTTCATGCGCTTTCCCCTTCCTAAGGATTAAAACAGCAATAATCAAAGCAATCTTGGAAGATAGATATTGAAGACGATCCAGGTGTGATGAATTAGGATCCCTCAGAGATGAATCAGATCCATCTACCACCAACATCAGCAACCTAGAACACACTCTAAACCTGAAAAAGAAATAAATTTTGACTGTTCGAGCTACTGCATCTTTGGGCCTCTTTGTTAACGGTAGTTTAGCCTAGACTAACTAATACACTACTCTTATCTGCCCATAATCATAAATCACCAAGTCCGGCTTCCTACATATTTCTCAAGTCCACTTCCTCCTATCTCCCCTTATCTCTTCATTGTTCCACCACCTCTTTACACATGTCTCTCACTCCAGGCTTGCTCACTTCTCTGCTGTAGAGGACACCTTTTGGGTTTCTCACAACCCTACATTTCTCCATTCCACCATCCTAACAGTCTCTGGGGAGGCTGTCTTCTAGGGAGGTTGTCTTCTGAGGAATCACTTCTCCCCAGTGATGTAGTAGCCTTGCTATCCAGGTAGGAATAATACCATCACCTGGCCTCAGGGGAGGGTCCTAGGTGGAATTAGCCAATCAGAGTAGTTCTATCCCCCTTGGCCTGAATTTTGGTTTGATTGAGTAAGAGATGCTCTGTATGTCTCTATTTACTCACTTTGAACATGGACAGTGAACTATATAGTCCCAGGAGCTGTTGGCAGCCATCTTGCAACCAGGAAGTTGTAGAGACACCAAGGAAGGCAGAGCTGGAAAAAAACTGAATCTTTGGTGACACAATTCAGCTGAGGAGTCAAATTTACCTTGCTACCTCTAGATTAGGGGTCCCCAACCCCCAGGCCGTGGACCAGTACTGGTCCACAGCCTGTTAGGAACCAGGCCGCACAGCAGGAGGTGAGCGGCGGGTGAGCGAGCCAGTGAAGCCTTGTCTGCCGCTCCCCATTGCTCGCATTACCGCCTGAACCATCCCCCCACCCTCTGTGGAAAAACTGTCTTCCACGAAACAGGTCCCTGGTGCCAAAAAGGCTGGGGACTGCTGCTCTAAACATTCCACTTATGTGTGTCAATAAATTCCCTTGTTATACAATCCAATTTGAGTTTGACTTTCTATTACTTACGATGCAAAGGGTACTAATTGAAAGAGTCTTCATTCCAATCCCAGTTCATCCTCCACATAACTGAATAGAACAATGTCTTTAAAATGAAAGCCTGATCAAATAACCCCCCACTTAAAAACACTGAAAGCTTTCCTAAGGTCTTAGCCCAACATACTGGGTCCTTTACCCCATCTACCTCTCCAAACTCATTTCATGGTCTTCAAATCTGCAAAATTCAGGTACAGAAATACCATGGACCTTTTGTTGTTGTTGTTGTTGTTGTTGTTGTTGTTGTTGTTTGTTTTTTGCGGTACGCGGGCCTCTCACTGTTGTGGCCCCTCCCGTTGCGGAGCACAGGCTCCGGACGCGCAGGCTCAGCGGCCATGGTTCACGGGCCCAGCCGCTCCGCGGCACGTGGGATCTTCCCGGACCGGGGCAGGTAGACTCTCAACCACTGCGCCACCAGGGAAGCCCCCAAGGACCTTTTTGTTTCAGAAAAACTGAACTGTTCCCTTATACCACACTACATTCCCAGAACTATTTTCCTTATTATGCAGCAATTTTCTCCTCCTGGATGGGTGTAGTAGCTTTCGGAACTACATACATCCTCAACCATGTTGAAAAAGAGGCCAAGACATATTATTATGAGACATTCATCTCAGAATTGTGTGTAGTAGTAGGAAGTTGGCAACAACTCAAATGCCCATCCACAGGAAAATGAATAAATGCATTATGATATATTCAGATAAAACTATAAGGCAATTAAATAAGTGACATATCTACATGAATAAATCTCAAACATATGATGTTGACGAAAAAATAAGTCACAGAAGAATTCACACAGCATCACTGAAACATGCAAAACAAAAAAAATTATTGTAGAGGTAAAAATACACTTGAGAATGATATTTCTGGGGAAAGAGGGAGGTAAATGATATCAGGGAGGGATGTACAGGCAGCTTCAAATCTATATGTAATGTTTCACTTCTAAAAAAGGATTTAAAGCAAATATTGAAAAAAGAATAAAGTATGGCACAGTGAGGTAGTGTTGTACAAGAATGTTCATTCTAATATTGTTTATACCATTTTGCACACTTGAAATATTTTTATATATTACATAAAATATCACATTCAAAAGCTTTCTTATCCTCCTTCCCTAACCTTATTAACCTCATTAAAGCTGGTTCTATAGCGAATGGTCTATGACCAGAATAATGATGAAGATCTGGTCACCAAACTTTAGGAAAGATATAATCAAGCTAAGGAAGGTTCAAAAAAGCAATTGAAATAGTGCACTGTGTTGGTGGAACTATGGAAATACAGCTTCTCATACACTGCTGGTAGAACCATGAATTTGTATAACTTACACAAGAAAAACTTGACAATGTCTATTAAAGGAAAGAAGGAAGGAAAGGAGGACAGGGAAGAAGAAGGGAAAG
>NW_006771242.1:562806-565945 GCF_000442215.2 Lipotes vexillifer
GAGCCCAAGTCAGTTTACTAGGGTTTTTGGTAATGCTTCCTGAGGAGCTGTTTGAGCTATTAATAAAGACTTCTGGACACACCAAATGCTTAACTTGCTAACCAATATGGCAGGAGGCAAGACAATCCTATTTCTTTATTCATTCTCTTTTCAAGCTTTACCTCAGTTTTCTTGTAACAATAAATGTCCTTAACCATAAAGTTTTCCTATAAAAGCTCTCACTCTTATATTTCTACTTACACAGTAGCCAAAGAGTCCCTAGGTTGCTGGAGGGGAATATTTCATAAGATTGAGTCTGGCCCACCATGTCTAAATCAAATCATCCCAAAGACCTATGTGAAGTCAATAAAAACCACACAAATAGAAATTTTACACTTGGTTGCCAAAAGCAGGTAGATGATAGAATGAATGAATAAATAAATAAATATGTGTCTGTGTGTGTGTATACATAAAGAGAGAGAAAAAAGAGAGAGAGATTGATTTAGGTGTACACCGGCAAGAAGTTTACACTAACAACTAATCAGGCTCGTTTCTGAAAGTAAAGAATCACATGCCAACATGAAATAAGGCTCTCGACAATTTTTAAGTTGACAGTTGAAAATTTTCCTAAACACAAATGTCACAGTTATTATGACAATGTGACTATATCAATCACTAATGTTGAGAAATCACAACATAAATTAGGAATATATTATGTAGGGTCAAAACTAGCTTAATTATAACCTTACTGTGCCTTTAAATCATAGTTTAATTAGGGAGGAAAGGAGATTTTAAGGGAATTCAAAGAAAACAAATTTAAGTTTCTAAAGGGAGACAAAATACAGAACTCCTTGGTATGAAGAGATGGAGAAAGCAGCAAGTCTATTTCTGAACACTAATTAGAAGCACTACCTACTATAAATTTCAACTTTGTTAAATATAACTAACCTTGATATTAACTGGAAACCTAAATATTATGTTTGTTCTGATTCATAAAACACTCACTCTGCTTAAGAACACTGGCACGTCACAATCAAGTTTGTAATTACTTACTAACCACTGCACTGCCCTAAATCTACAATATTAAAAAAACAAAACAAAAAAACCCCTGACATTCACAGAATGCATTGTTCAATAAAAGTCATTGACCAGTTGTCAGTAAACTGGCAAACGAAAGCCCTACAGGAAAGCAGAAGGGGAGAGGTCATGAAAATCAAAACAAGTGTGGCTGTGAGACTGGTTCATTTACTAGGACTCATAATTTATACCAGACAGTTTTATGCTATTCTTGTGGCTGCATTAATAAAATATTTGTTAAGCGCCTGCCATCTGCTAGGGCTTGGAAGGACACGGCAATACTAACTTCCCCTCCCTCACCTATTGCATGCAATCAGTCACCACATTTCACAACTCTGCCTCCTTGCAAGCTTGCTCTCTCACATTCTCTCATCTCCTCCCTCCACGTTGCTACCGCCTTAGTTTAAGACCTTACGACACGGGCGCTTCCCTGGTGGCGCACTGGTTACGAATCTGCCTGCCAATGCAGGGGACACGGGTTCGAGCCCTAGTCCGTGAAGATCCCACATGCCGCGGAGCAACTAAGCCCGTGCACCACAACTACGGAGCCCGTGTGCCCTAGAGCCCGTGCTCCACAACAAGAGAAGCCACCGCAACGAGAAGCCTGCGCACTGCAACAAAAAGTAGCCCCAGCTCACCACAACTAGAGAAAGCCCATACGCAGCAACGAAGACCCAACACAGCCAAAAATAAATTTAAAGAAAAAAAAAAAAAAAAAACTTACAACACGCTTACATAGCCACCGCAACGAGAAGCCTGCGCACTGCAACAAAAAGTAGCCCCAGCTCACCACAACTAGAGAAAGCCCATACGCAGCAACGAAGACCCAACACAGCCAAAAATAAATTTAAAGAAAAAAAAAAAAAAAAGACCTTACAACACGCTTACATCTGGGCAATATATATTATATATATTTTTTATTTATATATATAAACATATATATAAAATTCACTATAGCACTGTCTGTATTAGCAAAAAACTGAAAAAGTCTAAATATCTAAATATCTATCAATAGGGAACAGGTTAGATAAATTATGGTCCAATAATCAAATTCTATGAAGCTGTTAAAAAGAACAAGACAACATTCTACGTACTGATATGAAATTATCTCTAAGATATATTAAATGAAGAGATCGAGATGCAAAACTTGTTTATAGTATGCTACAATTTGATTTTAAGGTGATACTGTTAAAATAAAATGTAGACCAGGATTGAAAATCCCCCAAGCAGGCAAAACCATTTAAGCCACATAAGTAAAACCAAATCTAGCTTATTTCATGAACACAAGCAAAACTTAACTCAGGTTGTTCCTTGTAAATGCCTCTGACAATCATAAAAGAAACTTAAGTCATCTTCCTAAAATGGTATAAGGCAACCACTCTTAACCAATACTCTGCTATCTAGAAATGCCCCGTTGTAATGATCAATCACTGTAAAGGTTTAACAACTTCATCATTTTCACTTTATAAGCCGTCCTGTAATGTCACCCCTCTGAGCTTCATCTCAGTATTGGATTTGAAGACTCCCAGTTCACAAACTGTTCTTTTGTACACAATCAACTCTTACTAAATACTATTTTACTGATCTGGTTTTAACTGTTATTATTTCTGGTTTTTTGACAATGTATATAATATATAGAACACACACATCACACACACACACACACACACACACACACACAGAGCTTCCTGTAAGTTGAAAATATCATAAGTTGAAAATGCATTGAATACGCCTAACCTACCAAACATCGTAACTTAGCCTAGCCTACTTTATTTCATTTATTTATTTATTTTTGGGCTGTGTCGGGTCTTAATTGCTGTGCGCGGGCTTTCTCTAGGTGCGGCAAGCGGGGGCTACCCTTCGTTGCAGTGCGCGGGCTTCTCACTGCGGTGGCTTCTCTTGTGGCGGAGCATGGGCTCTAGGGTGTGCAGACTTTAGTAGTTGTGGCGTGCGGGCTCAGTAGTTGTGGTGTGCAGGCTCAGTAGTTGTGACGCACGGGCTTAGCTGCTCCACGGCATGTGGGATCTTCCTGGAGCAGGGGCTCGAACCCGTGTCCCCTGCATTGGCAGGCAGATTCTTTTTT
>NW_006771242.1:565955-585575 GCF_000442215.2 Lipotes vexillifer
TTTTTTTTTTTGCGGTACGCGGGCCTCTCACTGTTGTTGCCTCTCCCATTGCGGAGCACAGGCTCCAGACGCGCAGGCCCAGCGGCCATGATTCAAGCGGCCAGCCGCTCCGCGGCATGTGGGATCCTTCCACACCAGGGCATGAACCCATGTCCCCCGCATCGGCAGGCTGACTCCCAACCACTGCACCACCAGGGATGCCCGGCAGGCATATTCTTAACCACTGTGCCACCAGGGAAGTCCCAGCCTAGCCTACTTTAAATGTACTCAGAACACTTACATTAGCCTACAGTGGGGCAAAATCATCGACCACAAAGCCTATTTTATAATAAAGTGCTGAATATCACACTTCAGTTGAATGTAACTTACTGAATACTGTACTGAAAGTGAAAAACAGAATGGCTGTATGGGTACAGAATGATTGTAAGTGTATTGGTTATTTCCCCTCATGATCAAGTGGCTGAATGGGAGCTGTGGCTGCCCAGAAGGTCAAAACCGCAAATTCAAAGTACAATTTCTACAGAATGCATATCACTTTTGCACCATCGTAAAGCTGAAAAAATTGTTAAGTTGAACCATCAAAAGCTGGCGATCGTCTGTATACACAAATACACTTATGCATAGACTCAAAATACCTAAGAGTCTGATAACAAAGTTTTCCTCCGAGGGAAGGGAACTGGGTGACTGGGAGATGGAGAAGGAAGGAGATTTACATTTTACTTTAAGCCTTTGTCCTTTTTTGAAACTTGTACCATGTGCATGCCTATTCACAAACTACATAAATATAATGCTTTTAAAATAAAGAAAATACTTTAAAATGTATCTCACATCAGGACTATTGCTGTAGTAATCTCCTAACTGCTCTTTCTCCCACTCTCTTTTTTCTATTGAGATGGAATTTACATAACATAAAATTAACCTTTTTTTTTTTTTTTTTTTTTTTTGCGGTACGCAGGCCTCTCACTGTTGTGGCCTCTCCTGTTGCGGAGCACAGGCTCCGGATGTGCAGGCTCAGCGGCCATGGCTCACGGGCCCAGCCGCTCCGCGGCATGTGGGATCTTCCCGGACCGGGGCACGAACCCGTGACCCCTGCATCGGCAGGTGGACTCTCAACCACTGCACCACCAGGGAAGCCCTAAAATTTTGAAGTGTACAATTCAATGGCTCTTAGTACTTTCATAATGATCTGCAATCATCACAACTATCTAGTTCCAGAACATTATCATCACCCTAAAAGGAAACCCTGTGCCCATTAGCAGTCACTCCCAATTCTGCTTTCTGTCTTGACTGATTTGCCTGTTCTGGATAGGTCACATATACGGGACCACATAAAATGTGCCCTTTTATGTTTGCTCCTTCAGTCCACCCTTCACTCTACTCCAGAGTTAAGTACTTCTCTCATGCACCACCATAGCACCCTGTACTTGCCTTTCATGCTGTATTCTAATCACTCACTTGTTTGTATACTTTGACAGAGTTGAGATGTAAGAGGGCAGGCTCCATGCCTGTCTTGTCTCCATTGTGTCTCCACTACCTAACATATATCAATAAACACAGAAAGTTGAAGGAATGCTTCTAAAACATAATCTGATTATATATTCCCTCACTTATGTAATGAGCTATAAACTGGACCTGGTAGGGTGAAAGCAGGAAGTGACTTTTTTTCCCACAATTATTTTCAGACCTGCTTTGTTGGATTAATCTCTTCTTTCGATCCCTAGATGATATCTCAACTTTGGGGGGAAGCAGAAAAAGGCCAGTCTAAATCAGGAAAGAAGCATGGATTAGGGATCTTAACACAGGACAGAGGCAAAAGCAATTCCCAGGATGTCTGTAAAGGGCAGTTCAAAGACAGAGATTATGCAGTAGACCTGGAGAGCAAGCCATCCAGCCTGGAAATGAAAGATGAGCTTTCAGAAAGAATAGCGCACAAGAAAAAAATGCAACTGACAGATTTCCTCACTGACTATGCCAATCATTACGTTCAAAACTTTGGGGCAGAAATACTGAGAGGTACATAGAAAACTAAATAATTATGAACACCAGGAAGAGTAAGAAGTAATACAAGGGAATATAACTTGCTCAGCTGTGAATCTGTCTGTTTACCTAAACATAATGATGTAAACATGGAATGTTGATTTAATAACAGTGAATCAAAATATAATTATATTGGGAAGATGGAGGGGAGATAAGTACATGGGTACGATGGGGTAAGAGGGCAGGCAAGGGTAGTAATGAAAGATAGCTAAATCCTCATTTAGCATAGGACAAAGTTAATAGAGAATGTTTAAAGTTGAAAACTCTGGATATAACAGGAATTTAAAAGTAAATACTAGAAATAGCAGCTAAAAGCATTCAGGTGAAAGTGACTGCCTGTAGAAAGTAGAAATCAAAGGGCAAAATAGAGTGGGGCTAAGGATGTGTGTTTTGGTTATAACTGTGATACTGCTGTTTAAATCATTGCTGGTTTAAGCACATGACTTTCATAAAAACAAATGATTTTTAAAAGCCCACTCTAATTTAAATCAAAAGGTCCACTCCCCGCCCCTCAGTTTAAAGCTTCTCCCTTCTCCCAGCTGAAGCCTGAATCTGGCTTGGAAACTTAGAAGGGTGGGGAGTATGTTCACTCTGGTGATGGGCAGGCATCCCCCTTGCCTTGGAGTCAGTTGAGTGGATTGTGCTCTCCGAAGGCGGTCCTCTCCCATCTCTGTCTCCACAAGCCTTGCTCCTCTCCTTCACTCAGCCTACGTTCCAGCCTAACACACATCTTTTGTTACCTAGGATAAATGACGCTTCTCTGGCCTGTGTAGACCCTGGGTTTGAAAAACTCTCTCCCCCACCTCCTTTGCCCAATAAGTTTTCATCACACTTAAGGTCTCAGCTCAGAAGCTAGTGATTTCCTCCAAGAAAACTTTGAAAGTCTTAGTAGTGACCCACCTATGCTACCTCATACTTCCCCTAGCACAACACTGATCACACCATCTCCCTACTAGACTGTAAGCTCCATGAAGGCAAAGCTTCAGGGTCATGCTCAATAAACACTTGTTCAATGAATGAATGGTCATTACATTCTCTCTGTAGACAAAACTTTATAGGGAGGCCAACTGTAATCAAAAGCTTGCTTAGCAGACACAGCATCGGAGTTAGGGGAAATAAATTAGTATTTACCCAGGACACTCCTATTTGCACTAATGCCCTGAATTAATTATTAATAGCACCTCCCTTGCTCGCTTTATTACAATGTCCCAGTTTGGATGATAAATGAGATGGGACGGCATGGCATATACCTCGCAGGGCAGGAACTGCGCCAGGGCATCCTCTCCTCAGGATCATGCTCGAGTCATCATCTCCCTCTATCACTGTCTCCTATATTGTATAACCAAATAGCCCTCTCCACTCTTGATCCCACATCCAGTGATCCAGTAATTCATTAGCTGGCCTAACGTCTCACCTCAATGAAAAGGCAACAGACCATATCTTTACGGTGTTTCTGCATAACTATGCTAGGATCTATTATGTTTCTTTTACAGTTTAACCCTTCAGGCCATCTTAATTTCCTAGGAAAGAGGAAGTGGCCAGCAGTGGATACTGTTACCCTCAAGTTCTACCTACAGAAACCTTGTTAGCTAGGCATCCTTGATAACCCAGTCACAGTGGAGCAGCACCTATGTCTGCCCACATACACTTTATCTGTGAATAGGAAGGTGGCAGCAGTTTCAAATTCATCAGACAAGGAAAGGGCATTTGGTTTTGGTGTGAACAGCCTCATATGCTGAAAAATAACCTTCAGACTTCTGCCAGCAAAATTCAAGAACTGAGAAAAAAGGAAGAGGGAATTCCAATCTATTGCTCCTTTAAAATTGTGTACCTGGAGCAAGAAACCAAAAAGGTTTCAATCCTGCCCCAAAACTACAACTTGTTTCTGAATCACGGGATTCAGTTCCCAGCTTAGTTGGATCTGTTTTTGGAATTTTTTAAACTCATATTTGTTGTTTGGATCCTCCTTTGGGGAAAAAAATACGACATAGACGTTTCACAGTTGGTAAAAGTTGGCAGGTAACAGCAGTATGCAGTGGGTTCGCAGTGCCAGAGGGCTTGGCGGGACTCCAGGAGCAGTCCTGTATTCCTCCACTCCCTTTCTCCAACGCTTCCAATTCTCACTCCCCTGGCTATTGGTTTCGTAACCACCTTCCTCTATCACAACCACCTTGGCTCCAACTCAGCAGCAGCAGCCTATCCCTTTATAAACGCTGGGTATAAGGCAGCTGCGGCTGTGACGGGGCAAGATTAAAGCTGTGACTTCAGTCAGTCCTCTTTCTGCAGCTATAGGCCAGACAGGGCTCTTTGAAATGACATGACATTGTGTGATCTCATTTTAAAGGCCTCCCTCAATTCTCTAACCAAGATCTTTAACAGACTTTCTGGTTTCTTCTAGACTCTGGTCGTTTGGAGTGATGGTACACAAATACCACACTGAAAAATATAGCTCTATTGATGTATAAAATGATTTGAAAGACTCCACTGTTCTAGGACAGCCACAGACTGAAGGAAATTTCAAAATATCATCCCAACCTGCCCAAAACCCTAAGATTCAATAAAAATAAGCATACTGACTTTAAACAAAGTAATATTTATCCCCCATATTTTCTGGTCTCACAAAGGGATTATATGTTTGCATATATTATAATTAGTTCCCATACAATGTTGAAATTCGGTTACAGGTAAGGAATAGGAGGACAAATACAAGCCAAATACCTTTTTGAAAAACAAAGATTTCTGGAAAAATTGCTTCTCTAATACTTAACAAAAAGAAGGGGAAAAACAGCAAAAAAATTGATGAGTCTAAACCAAAGAAACTATTACACTCCAATGTCACAAACTTCATCAATTGATAGCAAAGTAGGGAAACAGAATTCCAAACCAAACCAACATGTTGTGGGAGGGCTTTCCACTTAATTTTTTCCCTGCCCCTCAAACACTAAATTGTGTATCACCAAAATCATGGAAATTCTCACTCATATCTCCAAATTTGGAGAGACTCTAACTAAGCTGGTATCACTGTCTTTTCCCTCTTTTAACAGGGGCACAATGGAAATGGATGCTGGAGAAATAGATGAAATAAAGGTTTTTAAAAAGAGGCTCACATTTGGATGAACTGAGGGCTCCAGATATGCAGGCTGAATTGGGGAACAAATCCAAAGTCTATGATATCCAGTCCCTCTACCGTGTGAATGAGATATACCTCTTATCTGGGTGGAGGAAACCTGGCTCAGGGCATTTAACAAAGTTTCAAAAGCCCAAGGATATAAACTAAAAAACACACACCCTTACTGAGTCCCCCATCCTCTGCCATGTCCCCAGATTATAAAAAGAGATTAGACACTAAATGTCCAATATTCAACTGTGGCTTACAGCACAAATAACATTGACCTCAGATAAAGTGCGAAATACAAGGAAGTTATCTATACTGCATAAGAAGAATCGAAAATTATAGATAGAGCTGTCCAGGTAAGGTATCAGAAAAATAAAAATAACAAGGTAAATATGCAAGCACACCACAGCAAAAAAGCAAAGAGAAGGAAAGAAAGGAAAAGAAAAAGAAATTAGTCCAAGCAAGTATGTTACCCAAGGAACAGAAAGCAATTACTTTACCAATAATTAAACTATAGGACAACATATTATGAGCTCTATACAACAAGAGCTTTTTTTTTTTTTTAATTTATTTTTGGCTGTGTTGGGTCTTCATTGCTGCACGCAGGCTTTCTCTAGCTGCGGCGAGTGGGGGCTACTCTTCATTGTGGTGTGTGGGTTTCTCACTGCCGTGGCTTCTTGTTGTGCAGCACAGGTTCTAGGCACATGGGCTTCAGTAGTTGTGGCATATGGGTTTAGTTGCTCCACGGCATGTGGGATCTTCCCAGACAAGGGCTCAAACCCGTGTCCCCTGCATCGGCAGGCGGATTCTTAACCACTGCACCACCAGGGAAGCCCAACAAGAGTTTTTTAAAAAGCCTATATTTTTATCTTTGCTTGAACATTCATAACCTCCAGAAGCGTACAGAAGTCACTAATAACACTGGTTATATATGAAGTTAACTGAATGGGTGGAAGATAAGAGTGGGTATTTTCACATAGAGACTTTCTTTGATTTTTGAGCTATGTAAATATATTATCTATTTTTTTGGTTGAACAAGAAATAAATTCTGGTTGGCAATAAAGAACAGAAGCTCAAAAGCAAGATGATAAAAGGAAATGAAAAGGGAGACTGCAGATATAAGAAACAAATTGAGGATCAAAATCATGCAGTACAGAACTAATAAATAAAATGGATAGAAAGGGCACAGAATTGATAAGACTGAGATTCACTCAGCTGGAAAAGAAAAAAAAACTGAGACATCACAATGATCACAAAAAAGTTAAGCTGTCAGAGAAAAGCTAACAATAATAAAGAAAAGGTTTAAAAAACAACACAAAACAATGATAAAAGGTGCCCCTGTAGCAGAGAACTCATCAAAGAAAACAGAGAAGTATCCAAAGATGTAATAAAAGAAACTTTTCCTGAAGTTAGGTAAGATGTGAATATGCAGAATGAAAAAGCGCACAAGTCCAGGAAAAACTGACACAGAGCACTCCTCATATTCTGGTTAAGTTATTTAACTTTAAAGACTAGGATAAATTTTTTTAAAAAGGGACTTCCCTGGTGGTCCAGTGGTAAAGAATCTGCTTTACAATGCAGGGGACGCGGGTTTGATCCCTGGTCGGGGAACTAAGATCCCACATACCACGGGGCAACTAAGCCCATGCACCACAGCTACTGAGCCTGTGTTCTACAGCCCACGAGCCACAACTACCGAGCCTACACGCCACAACTACTGAAGCCCGTGCACCTAGAGCCCATGCTCTGCAACAAGAGAAGCCACTGCAAAGAGAAGCCCGCGCACTGCAACAAAGAGTAGCCCACGCTCGCCGCAACCAGAGAAAAGCCTGCACGCAGCAACGAAGACCCAATGCAGCCAAAAATAAAATAAATTAAATAAATTTTAAAAAATAAAGAGGAGGTGGGGAAGTGGAAGAATAAAAATGATAATATCTTCATACTTCATATCAGGAATTTAAATTAATACTATATAAAACTAAAGAATATATATGTATACATACACACACGCTCACCAAAAATCTCTTAATTTTTCATAACCTAAGAAGGATCATGGGATCATTTAGGAAATAATAACTCTTGTGGTAAAGATACATTGATTCAAAAGCAACAATTCCTTTGGGTTTATTTCATTGTATTTTAATTTTGTTAAATTAAGGTAAAATTAGAATTAATTATATTGAAAACAAATGGCTTGTGTAGTGTAATCCTATTTTAAAGTATTGTATTTACTTACCCTTCTTTCTTTTTTTCTTTTTTTTTTTGGCCATGCAGCATGCGGGATCTTAGTCCCCCAGCAGGGACCGAACCCGTGCCCCCTGCAGTGGAAGCATGGAGTCTTAACCACTGGACCACCAAGGAAGTCCCTTATCCTTCTTTCTATACAGGTACACAGAAGAATATTTAGAATCACGGTGACTAATGTTAATATTGATTATTATTAGGTAGTGGGATTTAGAGTGATTTCTTTCCCTTTCTTTACTGCTTAAATTCTTTATCATCAGGAAGTATTCATTTTACCAAAACAAAAGAAATAATATTTATAAGTATATAGACCAAGCTGCACAAAGACCAAACTGGTTTTCAATTTAATTCCATGAACATTTTTATGAACACTTACTATGTGCCAGGTCTAATATTAGGCCCTGGGACTAGAATAGCAAACAAAATAAACGCAACCCGTGCCCTCATACTGCTCACTGTCTTGAAGGTCTTTACTTCATTCAGATCCACTCACCTGAAACCACTTCAACCTCAGTCTCCACAGATGACAATGTTTAATGACAACTTCACAGAGGCCTTCTCTGGGCTAGATTTAGGAGGAGGCCATGCAGACAGTTACCTGTAAGAATAGCAACATTTTTGTTTCAATATCAAAATCATTTTAATTTGCTATATCTTGCAGAGTGATTTGGGTATTTGAAGGAGGCAAGGGGAGGACGCTAAGCATGAATTCACATCCCAGCTCAGGCACTTAAAGCCAGTGAGACCTTGACAAGTCATTTAATGTGAGCCTCTATTTCTTTTTGTGTAAAAACTGGGAACATAAATGTATTGTTATGAGGACACAGTGAAGTGTTAAAGTATATAAAGCACATGTGACAGCATGTGAAACACAGCAGAAACAAAATATTAGCTATTGTTATTTTTTTAATTGTGTTACTTCCATCAAAAATCATGATTTATTGAGATAGATTCTGCCATCATTGTTGGTTCCATTATCATCAGGGTGGTCTCAAAATCATAAAACCATTTCTAAATTCTGTGAGCAGCTAATAAAAACATTTAAAAACAGGGGAAGTTCTTTTTTTTTTTTTTTTGGTTAAGAAATTACACAAAGTAAATTAGCTCTTTAACCTTTCTGATAAATGAAACTCAATGTAGTCATATTACAAATGACTAAAGGCATATAAAAAAAGCTTTGTATTCACCAAATTATAAGATATTATTACCAAAGTATAGAGTACGTTTCATTAGGCCTGAAGCAAGGAGCTTGAAGTATCTTAATTGCTTGTTACTTTTCCTCCACCTTCTACTGATAAACTTGATGATAAAAGAGGGTAAATTTGATTTACCCAGGCAAAGAGAACAGATGTTGCATGTTGTAAATTTTGCTAAAAGCCAGTAAGATAAGAGAATGCATTCACATGGTTGTCTAACCCTTTGCAATTTAATTTATGTGGTACAAGTAGAAACATTACGAAAGTTTTGCTTCTTCCTGCCCAGCGCTGATTAAATCAATCTGAAGAATTCCCACTAAATTAATCACCCCAAGACAGTGTTCTTTATTTCTAATGTTCCTTGGACAAGAAGAAGACTAGTAGCCATAGATTTCTGATAACAGAACCAGGGAGCAAATCAAGAAAACAGAAGGACACATAAAATAAGTCAGAAGAAAAATAATTTCTAGATTAGGTAACTATGCCTTAGGGTTACAAGTCCCAACTATCAGCTCTCTGAAGGAGAGACTATCCTCGCCAGTTCAGTGAAGAGTTATCAGCGACATAGTGCTTGAAGGGAGAAAAGTATAAAGTCAGCAAAACGTAACACACAGAGAAAGAGCACATTTAAGAGGATGGGTTAGTTTTTATTGTAATGGGAGCTTCATAAGGGACTTCTCTGTTCCCAGATTTGCCACACTCTAAAATCCTCCTCAAAGGCTGGATGATAAGCTATAGGTTTCACAGCTATAAGAAAAAAAGAAAGCCATTATTCTTCCCTCCTTCAATTTAGGCCCAGACAGAAAGACTGTCCTGCAAGGTTAAACACTCCAACAGGAGCAGCAGGTCAAGGGGATGCAATATAACTGAAGTTATTCAATTCATACCAGAAGTTTGAAGTTTGATATTGCAATTTTTTCTGTTGCCCTGTAGGAATTTTACAAACCCATGGTTGCAATTAACTTTGCTCCCTGTCTTAGTTTAAACAGTTGGGAAAAACAAAGTGCAACTTGAGTAAGGGGTCAGGCCAAGCTTTTATTATAAATGCAGATGTAATAATACTAATACTAATTACCATTTTTAGAGAACTTAGTATGCTCCACATAGGGGGCTGAACCCTTTACATACATCATTTCTTTATTTTCCCATAAAATTCCTAGGAGGTAGATATTATCAATATTTCTTTTTTACAAATGAAAAAGCACAGGATCACAACAATTAAGTAACCAGACACTGCACATCTATCTACAACACACAATTATATCTCTCAGGCCCTCTTCTCCTTCTAGCTAACACCTTTGAAGGCCTACCTGGCACTGAAACACCCACATAGGAACACTTTAAAAGGCAACATTCGAGAGGCTTCCGGGAAGATGGCGGAAGAGTAAGACTCAGAGATCACCTTCCTCCCCACAGATACACCAGAAATACATCTACACGTGGAACAACTCCTAGAGAACACCTACTGAACGCTGGCAGAAGACCTCAGACCTCCCAAAAGGCAAGAAACCCCCCCACGTACCTGGGTAGGGCAAAAGAAAAAAGAATAAACAGAGACAAAAGAATAGGGACGGGACCTGCACCAGTGAGAGGGAGCCGTGAAGGAGGAAAGGTTTCCACACACCAGGAGCCCCCTTCGCGGGCGGAGACTGTGGGTGGCGAAGGGGGGAAGAAGCTTCAGTGCCGCGGAGGAGAGCACAGCAACAGGGGTGCGGAGGTCAAAGCAGAGAGATTCCCGCAGAGGATCGGCGCTGACGGGCACTCACCATCCCGAGAATCTCGTCTGCTCACCCGCCAGGGCGGGCGGGGCTGGGAGCTGAGGCTCAGGCTTCGGTCAGAGCGCAGGGAGAGGACTGTGGTTGGCGGCATGAACACAGCCTGAAAGGGGTTAGTGCGTCACAGCTAGCCGGGAGGGAGTCCGGGAAAAAGTCTGGACCTGCCAAAGAGGCAAGAGACTTTTTCTTCCCTCTGTTTCCTGGTGCGCGAGGAGAGGGGATTAAGAGCGCCGCTTAAAGGAGCTCCAGAGACGGGCGCGAGCCGCGGCTAAAAGCGCGGACCCCGGAGACACGCATGAGACGCTAAGGCCGCTGCTGCCGCCACCAAGAAGCCTGTGTGCGAGCACAGGTCACTATCCACACCCCCTTCCGGGGACCCTGTGCAGCCCGCCACTACCAGAGTCCCGGAATCCAGGGACAACTTCCCCGGGAGAACGCATGGCGCGCCTCAGGCTGGTGCAACGTCATGCCGGACTCTGCCGCCGCAGGCTCGCCCCGCACTCCGTGCCCCTCCCTCCCCCCACCCCCCGGCCTGAGTGAGCCAAAGTCCCCAGAGCAGCTGCGCCTTTAACCCCGTCCTATCTGAGCAAAGAACAGGTGCCCTCCGGCGACCTACATGCAGAGGCGGGGCCAAATCCAAAGCTGAACCCCGGGAGCTGTGAGAACAAGGAAGAGAAAGGGAAATCTCTCCCAGCAGCCTCAGAAGCTGCGGATTAAAGCTCCACAATCAACTTGATATGCCCTGCATCTGTGTAATATATGAATAGACAACGAATCATCCCAAATTGAGGAGGTGGACTTTGAGAGCAAGATTTATGATTTTTTCCACTTTTCCTCTTTTTGTGAGCATGTATGTGTATGCTTCTGTGTGTGATTTTGCCTGTATAGCTTTGCTTCCACCATTTGTCCTAGGGTTCTATCTGTCCGTTTTTTTTTTTTGATTTTTTTCTTAATAATTATTTCTTATTTTAATAACTTATTTTATCTTAATTTATTTTATTTTACTTTATCTTCTTTCTTTTTTCCTTCCTTCCCTCCTTCCTTCCTTCCTTCCTCCCTCCCTCCTTTCTTTCATTTCTTTCTTTCTTTCTTTCTTTCTTTCCTTTTACTTCTACTAATTCTTTCTTTCTACTTTTTCTCCCTTTTATTCTGAGCCATGTGGATGAAAGGCTCTTGGTGCTGCAACCAGGACTCAGTGCTGTGCCTCTGAGGTGGGAGAGCAAACTTCAGGACACTGGTCCACAACAGACCTCCCAGCTCCACATAATATCAAACAGCGAAAATCTCCCAGAGATCGCCATCTCAACACCAGCACCCAGCTTCACTCAACGACCAACAAGCTACAGTGATGGACACCCTATGCCAAACAACTAGTAAGACAGGAACACAACCCCACCCATTAGCAGAGAGGCTGCCGAAAATCATAATAAGTCCACAGACACCCCAAAACACACCAACAGACATGGACTCGCCCACCAGAAAGACAAGATCCAGCCTCATCCACCAGAACACAGGCACTAGTCCCCTCCACCAGGAAGCCTACACAACCCACTGAAGCAACCTTAGCCACTGGAGACAGACATCAAAAACAACGGGAACTACGAACCTGCAGCCTGCAAAAACGAGAACCCAAGCACAGTAAGATAAGCAAAATGAGAAGACAGAAAAACCCACAGCAGATGAAGGAGCAAGATAAAAACCCACCAGACCTACCAAATGAAGAGGAAATAGGCAGTCTACCTGAAAAAGAATTCAGAATAATGATAATAAAGATGATCCAAAATCTTGGAAATAGAATGGACAAAATGCAAGAAACATTTAACAAGGACCTAGAAGAAATAAAGATGAAACAAGCAACGATGAACAACACAATAAATGAAATTAAAAATACTCTAGATGGGATCAATAGCAGAATAACTGAGGCAGAAGAACGGATAAGTGACCTGGAAGATAAAATAGTGGAAATAACTACTGCAGAGCAGAATAAAGAAAAAAGAATGAAAAGAACTGAGGACAGTCCCAGAGACCTCTGGGACAACATTAAACGCACCAACATTCGAATTATATGGGGTTCCAGAAGAAGAAGAGAAAAACAAAGGGACTGAAAAAATATTTGAAGAGATTATAGTTGAAAACTTCCCTAATATGGGAAAGGAAATATTTAATCAAGTCCATGAAGCACAGAGAGTCTCATACAGAAAAAATCCAAAGAGAAACACGCCAAGACACATACTAATCAAACTATCAAAAATTAAATACAAAGAAGCATATTAAAAGCAGCAAGGGAAAAACAACAAATAACACACAAGGGAATCCCCATAAGGTTAACAGCTGATCTCTCAGCAGAAACTCTACAAGCCAGAAGGGAGTGGCAGGACATACTGAAAGTGATGAAGGAGAAAAACCTGCAACCAAGATTACTCTACCCAGCAAGGATCTCATTCAGATTTGATGGAGAAATTAAAACCTTTACAGACAAGCAAAAGCTGAGAGAGTTCAGCACCACCAAACCAGCTTTACAACAAATGCTAAAGGAACTTCTCTAGACAAAAACACAAGAGAAGGAAAAGTCCTATAATAACGAACCCAAAACAATTTAGAAAATGGGAATAGGAACATACATATCGATAATTACCTTAAATGTAAATGGACTAAATGCTCCCACCAAAAGACACAGATTGGCTGAATGGATACAAAAACAAGACCCATATATATGCTGTCTACAAGAGACCCACTTCACACCTACAGACACATACAGACTGAAAGTAAGGGGATGGAAAAAGATATTCCATGCAAATGGAAATGAAAAGAAAGCTGGAGTAGCAATTCTCATATCCGACAAAATAGACTTTAAAATAAATACTATTAGAAGAGACACAGAAGGACACTATATAATGATCAAGGGATCGATCCAAGAAGAAGATATAACAATTGTAAATATTTATGCACCCAACATAGGAGCACCTCAATACATAAGGCAAAAACTAGCAGCCATAAAAGGGGAAATCGACAGAAACACATTCATAGTAGGGGACTTTAACACCCCACTTTCACCAATGAGCAGATCATCCAAAATAAAAATAAATAAGGAAACACAAGCTTTAAATGATACATTAAACAAGGTGGACTTAATTGATATTTATAGGACATTCCATCCAAAAACAACAGAATACACATTTTTCTCAAGTGCTCATGGAACATTCTCCAGGATAGATCATATCTTGGGTCACAAATCAAGCCTTGGTAAATGTAAGAAAACTGAAATTGTATCAAGTATCTTTTATGACCACAACGCTATGAGACTAGATATCAATTACAGGAAAAGATCTGTAAAAACTACAAACACATGGAGGCTAAACAATACACTACTTAATAACGAAGTGATCACTGAAGAAATCAAAGAGGAAATCAAAAAATACCTAGAAACAAATGACAATGGAGATACGATGACCCAAAACCTATGGGATGCAGGAAAAGCAGTTCTAAGAGGGAAGTTTATAGCAATACAATCCTACCTTAAGAAACAGGAAACATCTCGAATAAACAACCTAACCTTGCACCTAAAGCAATTAGAGAAAGAAGAACAAAAAAACCCCAAAGTTAGCAGAAGGAAAGAAATCATAAAGATCAGATCAGAAATAAATGAAAAAGAAACGACGGAAATGATAGCAAAGATCAAGAAAACTGAAAGCTGGTTCTTTGAGAAGATAAACAAAATTGATAAACCATTAGCCAGACTCATCAAGAAAAAAAGGGAGAAGACGCAAATCAACAGAATTAGAATTGAAAAAAGACAAGTAACAACTGACACTGCCGAAATACAAAGGATCATGAGAGATTACTACCAGCAGCTCTATGCCAATAAAATGGACAACCTGGAAGAAATGGACAAATTCTTAGAAATGCAAAACCTGCCAAGACTGAATCAGGAAGAAATAGAAAATATGAACTGACCAATCAGAAGCACTGAAATTGAAACTGTGATTAAAAATATTCCAACAAACAAAAGCCCAGGACCAGATGGCTTCACAGGCGAATTCTATCAAACATTTAGAGAAGAGCTAACACCTATCCTTCTCAAACTCTTCCAAAATATAGCAGAGGGAGGAACACTCCCAAACTCGTTCTACGAGGCCACCATCAGCCTGATACCAAAACCACAGAAGGATGTCACAAAGAAAGGAAACTACAGGCCAACATCACTGATGAACATAGATGCAAAAGTCCTCAACAAAATACCAGCAAACAGAATCCAACAGCACGTTGAAAGGATCATACACCATGATCCAGTGGGGTTTATTCCAGGAATGCAAGGATTCTTCAATATATGCAAATCAATCAACATGATACACCATATTAACAAACTGAAGGAGAAAAACCATATGGTCATCTCAATAGATGCAGAGAAAGCTTTCGACAAAGTTCATCACCCATTTATGATAAAAACCCTGAAGAAAGTAGGCATAGAGGGAACTTTCCTCAACATAATAAAGTCCATATATGACAAACCCACAGCCAACATCATCCTCAATGGTGAAAAACTGAAAGCATTTCCACTAAGATCAGGAACAAGACACGGCTGCCCACTCTCACCACTCTTATTCAATATAGTTTTGGAAGTTTTAGCCACAGCAATCAGAGAAGAAAAGGAAATAAAAGGAACCCAAATCAGAAAAGAAGAAGTAAAGCTGTCACTGTTTGCAGATGACATGATACTATACATAGAGAATCCTAAAGATGCTACCAGAAAATTACTAGAGCTAATCAATGAATTCGGTACTGTTTCAGGATACAAAATTAATGCACAGAAATCTCTTGCATTCCTATACACTAATGATGAAAAATCTGAAAGTGAAATCAAGAAAACACTCCCATTTACCATTGCAACAAAAAGAATAAAATATCTAGGAGTAAACCTACCAAAGGAAAAAAAAGACCTGTATTCAGAAAATTATAAGACACTGATGAAAGAAATTAAAGATGATACAAATAGATGGAGAGATATACCATGTTCTTGGATTGGAAGAATCAACATTGTGAAAATGACTCTACTACCGAAAGCAATCTACAGGTTCAATGCAATCCCTATCAAACTACCACTGGCATTTTTCACAGAACTAGAACAAAAAATTTCACAATTTGTATGGAAACACAAAAGATCCCGAATAGCCAAAGCAATCTTGAGAATGAAAAACGGAGCTGGAGGAATCAGGCTCCCTGACTTCAGACTATACTAAAAAGCTACAGTAATCAAGACAGTATGGTACTGGCACAAAAACAGAAAGATAGATCAATGGAACAGGATAGAAAGCGCAGAGATAAACCCACGCACATATGGTCACCTTATCTTTGATAAAGGAGGCAGGAATGTACAGTGGAGAAAGGACAGCCTCTTCAATAAGTGGTGCTGGGAAAACTGGACAGGTACATGTAAAAGTATGAGATTAGATCACTCCCTAACACCATACACAAAAATAAGCTCAAAATGGATTAAAGACATAAATGTAAGGTGAGAAACTATCAAACTCTTAGAGGAAAACAGAGGCAGAACACTCTATGACATAAATCACAGCAAGATCCTTTTTGACCCCCCTCCTAGAGAAATGGAAATAAAAACAAAAATAAACAAATGGGACCTAATGAAACTTCAAAAGTTTTGCACAGCAAAGGAAACCGTAAACAAGACCAAAAGACAACCCTCAGTAGGGGAGAAAATATTTGCAAATGAAGCAACTGACAAAGGATTAATTTCCAAAATTTACAAGCAGTTCATGCAGCTCAATAACAAAAAAACAAACAACCCAATCCAAAAATGGGCAGAAGACCTAAATAGACATTTCTCCAAAGAAGATATACAGACTGCCAACAAACACATGAAAGAATGCTCAACGTCATTAATCATTAGGGAAATGCAAATCAAAACTACAATGAGATATCATCTCACACCAGTCAGAATGGCCATCATCAAAAAAGCTAGAAACAATAAATGCTGGAGAGGGTGTGGAGAAAAGGAAACCCTCTTGCACTGCTGGTGGGAATGTGAATTGGTACAGCCACTATGGAGAACAGTATGGAGGTTCCCTAAAAAACTACAAATAGAACTACCATGTGACCCAGCCATCCCACTACTGGGCATATACCATGAGAAAACCATAATTCAAAAAGAGTCATGTACCAAATTGTTCATTGCAGCTCTGTTTACAATAGCCTGGAGATGGAAACAACCTAAGTGCCCATCGTCAGATGAATGGATAAAGAAGATGTGGCACATATATACAATGGACTATTACTCAGCCATAAAAAGAAAGGAAATTGATCTATTTGTAATGAGGTGGATGGACCTAGAGTCTGTCATACAGAGTGAAGTAAGTCAGAAAGAGAAAGACAAATACCATATGCTAACACATATACATGGAATTTAAGAAAAAATAATGTCACGAGGAACCTAGGGGTAAGACGGGAATAAAGACACAGACCTACTAGAGAATGGACTTGAGTATATGGGGAGGGGGAAGGGTAAACTGTGACAAAGTGAGAGGGTGGCATGGACATATGTACACTACCAAATGTAAAATAGATAGCTAGTGGGAAGCAGCCGCATGGCACAGGGAGATCAGCTCGGTGCTTTGTGTCCACCTAGAGGGGTGGGATAGGGAGGGTGGGAGGGAGGGAGACGCAAGTGGGAAGAGATATGGGAACATATGTCTATGTATAACTGATTCACTTTGTTATAAAGCAGAAACTAGCACACCATTGTAGAGCAATTATCCTCCAATAAAGATGTAAAAAAAAAACATCTCACAAAAAAAATAAAAAGAACCAACTCTTTTATGTATTCATCAATACTTCCATGTGCAGTTTTGTAATTAATTTGTTTCTCTTCTTATGTATTCATGTCTTTTGTTTCTTTGGTATTATTTTATTCTGTTTTATAGTATCATGATTTTACTTCATTGTCTTCCCCAAAATAAAACAATTTTTGTAAAAAATAAATAAAATAAAATTTCTGTCATTTGTAACTTCACTATGACATGAATAAGAAAAGATATGAAGTCAGTAGCTTTCAAATCAATTTAATTCTAGGAATGATCATATTTATAATGATTAAAATCATCCAATTGATTTTACTTGAGATTTTTAACAATGAAATTAGACAGAGAGTAGAAAGAAATGTGAGGTGCAACTATTGGAAAGGAAAGGCAAAATTATCCCTATTTGCAGCCAGTATGATTGTATACTAAACAATAAACTAAGAGATAAACTAAGAGAATCAACTGAAAAACAAATTTTTTTAAAGTGGAACATAAAATTAATACACAGAAACCAACAGTCATCTGTAATGAACAACAACCACAAGCCAACATAATGGAAGAGAATACCTTGTATACAAGAGCAGCAGAGAGGATAAAATGCCTGGGAATAAACTAACCAAGAAATGTGCAAAACCTATATGAGAAGCACCGTGAAAGAATTGCAAAGGAAACAAAATTAGACTTGAAAAATGGAATGATATACCATGTTCTTGGAAAGGAAAACAGCATTATACATACATCAGTTACCCTAAATTAATCCATAAATTTAATATCACCCTCATAAAAATAACAATAGATACTTTTTGAGGTAGACAAGCTGATTGTAATGTCTCTGTGGATAAATGAAACAAGACCAACCAGAAGAACTCTAAAAAAGAAGAATGAAGAGGAACTAGCACTACAAGATGTCTTAATAACTATGAAAAACTGTTGGATCTACATTTCACATTGCATATCACAATAAACTCCAGATGTATCAGATATTCAATCATAAGCTTTGAAACCATTAAAGTGCTAGAAGAACATGACAGAGAATTGCTTTATAACCTTGGCAGGATAAAGGCCTTTCTAACTACGACTTAAAGTTCTAAAGACTAAAAGAAAAGATAAAAGTCAATGATGGCCTTCCCTGGTGGCACAGTGGTTAAGAATCTGCCTACCAACGCAGGGGACACAGGTTTGAGCCCTGGTCCGGGAAGATCCCACATGCCATGGAGCAACTAACCCTGTGCACCACAGCTACTGAGCCTGCGCCTGAGAGCCCATGAGCCACAACTACTGAAGCCCGTATGCCACAACTACTGAGACCTGTGTGCCTACAGCCTGTGCTCTGCAACAAGAGAAGCCACTGCAATGAGAAGCCCACTCACTGCAACTACAGAAAGCCTGCGCGCAGCAACGAAGACCCAACGCAGCCAAAAAATTAATTAATTTAAAAAATAACCATAATAATAAAATAAATTCTCTTAAAAAAAAAAAGTCAATGAAATAGGGCTTCGCTGGTGGCACACTGGTTAAGAATCTGTCTGCCAATGCAGGGGAAAAGGGGTTCGATCCCTGGCCCGAGAAGATCCCTCATGCCGCGAAGCAACTAAGCCCGTGCACCACAACTACAGAGCCCGTGCTCTAGAGCCCGTGCTCTGCAACGAGAAGCCACAACAATGAGAAGCCCGCGCACCACAACAAAAAGTAGCCCCCGCTCGCCACAACTAGAGAAAGCCCATGCACATCAACAAAGACCCAACATAGCCAAAAATAAAAACAAACAGTCAATGAAATAAAAACTAATTTTTTTCATGGAAAAAAGAATGTAAACAAAGACAAAAGACAAATAATATCAGGGAATTTATTTCAAACATGCCACTAAGTGCTAACCTCCATTTTACATTAAAAAAAAAAACTTCTAGAAATTGGGATGGAACAGATTAATACCCCAATAGAAAAAGAGACAAAAGACACGTCTAGTTATAGATGAAAACACATGACCCTTAAACATGTGATAATAAACCCAATCTCACTCATAAGATCCCAAAATTTGAGAAGAGACATAGTCTGTTGGCAAGGCTGTGAAGGTAACTTATACATGACTGGTTAGAGTGCAAAGTGGGAAAACTCCTCTGAAGAACAACGTGGCAATATCTATCAAAATTACAAATAAATTTACCCTCTAGCCTAGCAACCCCACTTCCAAGAATTCATTCTATAGGCATACCTGCACACAGAAGAAATAATGTGTGTACAAGTTATTTTCTCATAGTACTGTTTATAATACCAAAAGGTTGGAAACAATCCAAGTGTCCATTTAATCAGGACGCTGATTAAATAAACTATAGTACAGTCACACAATAAATATGCAATCAGGACTCCCTCTATGTATTTATTCAGAAAGATTCCCATAATATACTCTTTTTTTTTTTTTTTTTTTGCGTTACGCATGACTC
>NW_006771242.1:586306-592342 GCF_000442215.2 Lipotes vexillifer
AGGCCTCTCACTGTTGTGGCCTCTCCCGTTGCGGAGCACAGGCTCCGGATGCGCAGGCTCAGCGGCCATGGCTCACGGGACTAGCCGCTCCGCGGCATGTGGGATCCTCCTGGACCGGGGCACGAACCCGTGTCCCCTGCATCGGCAGGCGGACTCTCAACCACTGCGCCACCAGGGAAGCCCATCCCATAATATACTCTTAATGAAGAAACGAAGTTGCAGAACACTGCATATAGTACACTGCCTTCTGTGTTAGAAAGAGGAGAAGAGAAAATATATTTGTAGCAGCATAAATATTAGAAGAACAAATAAGAAACTAAAGGGAGTTCCCTGGTGGCCTAGTGGTCAGGATTTGGTGTTTTCACTGCTGTAGCCCAAGTTCAGTCCCTGGTCAGGGAACTGAGAATCTGCAAGCTGTGCCGCATGGCCAAAAAAAAACAAAAATGCTTAAGAACATTCCAGAATTGAAGACATGAGTCCCCAGGTTTAAAAAGTCCCATTAACTGAAAACATCAAGGATAAAGAGAAAATATTTAAAAAGAAAACAAAGAAACTAAAATAAGTGATCATTCATAGGTGTAAGGGTGGGAATCAGGGAAGACAAGGACAGGGGTGGGAACACAGCTTTTTACATTCTGAATTTTGAACCATGGGAATATGCAGAAATTTAAGTGTAAAATTAAATAAACAATAGTTACTAAAATTTTTAATGTTGTGAAAGATCTCTGGCTTGATTCTGTATCACCCTTTATTAGCTTACAAAAGACAATACTTTTTTTTACTTAATTCCCCCAAATATCTTAAGATTTGATAATAAACCGTATTTCTGGGGCTCCCTTAGTAAAGTGAAATTCCCAGCCCTTTTGCTTTTTTCTATACGTTAACCCCAAATCATTTACCCAGCTCTAATCCTCCCAGATGTACCCTTCATTCCAGCCAGTATGCCAGCTATAAATATCTGTGAAAGAGTCTCATAACAGTGGAAAAGAAAAAGAGCTATAAGTTTTGCAGAGGAGACAGAGCCAAGTCCAGACAGGGAAAGAATTATCTAGGAGAGATCTCCTTGGGTGAGCCTGTATTAGGACAGTGTAGACAGTTCCCAGATAGTTGTCACATGGGTGAGCCCACACTCTTTGACAACATTAACCACGAAGACGTATTAAGCCTAAAATCTCCTGTACGATAGTTGGTCTCAGTTCTTCTACTTTGGAATGATCTTAAAGCTAAGATCCTGTAGACAGTCTCTACAAACCCCATCACTGCAGTATGTGGCATATTGCATCACTGGTCCTAAATTTCTTTCTTCCCTTCACCTTGGCCAAGTTACTTAACAGTTCCTCCCACTAGAGGCACAGTGAATTACCACGGCTGAGGGGAATGTTTGAAGAACTTGACCTCCCTTTTAGCGTTACCAGATAAAATATAGGACACCCAGTTAAATTTAAATTTCAGATAAACAACTATTGTTTAAATATAAATACGTCTCAAATACTGCACACAACATTTTTATACTAAAAAAGTATTTGTTTATCTGAAATTTGAATTTAATTCAGCATCCGGTGCTTTTATTTGTTAAATGTGGACAAATCTCCCTCCCCTTCATTCTTGCCCAGGATTGAACCTATAATAACAGTGAGGGGGTGGGCTCAGGCAGTCACTGATCAAGAAAGGGGGGCAGAAGAGAAGGGATGTCCCCAAATGTACATTTCTCATTAACAGAGGAATGGATAAACAAATGGTAATATGTGTGCGTGTGTCTGTGTGTGTGTATGTATATATATATATATATATATATATATATATATATATATATATATAAAACAAGCCAGACACAAAAGGACAACTACTGTATGGTTCCACTTATCTGAAGTACTTACAGTAGGCAAATTCAGACAGAAAGCAGGATAGCGGTTACCAGGGGCTGGAGAAAGAGGAGAATGGGAAGTTGTTGTTTACTGGGTACAAAGTTTCTGTTTCGGAGGATAAAAAGTTATAGAAATGGAGAGTGGAGACGGTTGCACAACACTGTAAATGTACTTAAAGCCATAGATTTACAAACTTAAAACGGTTAAACTCGTAAATTTTATGTTACACATGTTTTACCACAATTAAATAAAATGTAGAGAGATTCCCCAAGGCTCCTTGCCACTGGCTGGAAAAATTTTTCCCGAGCCATTCAGCCATTTGTCAATAAGGAATAAACATCGATTGAGGATTACTGAATTGTTTTTTAATGATTAGCATGTAGGTATATATGACTAGATCATAAGCTCCTTTTTTGGTACAAAGTCGTGCTTCTTTATATCCTCTTCAGTGTAATATACATAGACGTTGAAAATTATTTATTAAAATAATTAATGCCTTTGGCCATCTATTTCTTTTTCAGTCAGTACAAATTAGCTTATGTTAGGAGCTTTCTATATATTGAACATTTTTACCAATGATTCACTATGTCTTCTGAGCGGCTATTCTGGATCAGGTTTTACTATTTGAACAGATTTTAAGATATTACATTAAACTAGTTTCAGGTAGTCCATATCACACATAAAATCGCAAGCCCCTGTTAACCTGCTTGTTGCTATCACAGTGGTTAGTTTACAGAGCAATAAAGAATTTACACATCAAATACTTGAGATGGATGCCTACCAAAAGAACTTAACAAGAACTTTGAACCTGGAAAATAATACCTGCAACATACTTGAAAACATTGATCTTTTAAATATTCAAGTAATGATTCCTCAGTCTTCTGTGAACCTGACACCAGATGAAGGCTATAATAAGACACCAATGAAATAGGTTTATTATATTTCATCTTAAATCGGATAACAGTGTCCCCTAATAAAACCACTGTGAATATAACTTAAAAGAAGGATTTATCGGGGCTTCCCTGGTGGCGCAGTGGTTAAGAATCTGCCTGCCAATGCAGGGGACAAGGGTTCGAGCCCTGGTCCAGGAAGATCTCACATGCCGCGGAGAAACTAAGCCTGTGCACCACAACTACTGAGCCTGTGCTCTAGAGCCCACGAGCCACAACTACTGAGCCCGCATGCCACAACTACTGAAGCCTGAATGCCTAGAGCCCGTGCTCCACAACAAGAGAAGCCACCACAATGAGAAGCCCACATACCGCAACGAAGACTAGCCCCCACTCGCCACTAGAGAAAGCCTGCGTGCAGCAACGAAGACCTAACACAGCCAAAAATAAAAATAAATAAATTTATTTAAAAATAAAAGGATTTATCAAACTATACTGACAAGTGGAGAAACACTGGATGATTTTGTTTAAGCACTAAGCAAGTATCTACCCACTTATTTCTCACTTTCCATGTGCATTAAAAGGATATAAAAATATCTGCTCCACAGACCTCACAAGGTTGTTCTGAGAGTCAAATGAGGCAGTAACCTTGAACACACCTTTGAAACCTATAAAGTATTATGCGACATCACGCTGACATTGTGAATTTCAGGAGTGAAACTGAACTTATCCCAACCACAGACAAGGAGCTGAACTGTCAGCAAAACTTTCACATTTACAAGTCCAACATGATGTCTAATCCTTAGGAAATTGAATTCATATTTCAGAAAATACATTAGATTCCAGGGTAATAATTAATAGGATGGCAAGTGGGACCACGTGTCTGGACCAATTCCCAGGGCTTATTCAAAACATTCACTGAAGTAACCAACATTTGGTTTGGAAGTATTTGAAGAGAGCATTTGACGTATTCAGTAGATAAGAGGTACATAATTTTCTAGAGATGAAGTTTAAAAAAAAAAACATTTAAAAAAAGTGAGAAATAATGAAGTCATCACATAAGTTGTAGACAAGCTTGTAAAATACACAGTGTCCCTAGTACCGACAGCTAATATCTAATGAGCTCTTTCTCCTTGGTAAAATCTAGATAAAGGTCACATTCATTAGAAGTCTGAATGTTCCAGTTGGGAAACAATTCCTGCTAACTGAGCCAAAAATCTTAACTGGTTCATAAAAAAATTGTATGTCTTGGCCTCATCAACATTATGTTCTAGCCAACTAAACTGAGAGTCTCCCTCCTTCACCAATGACCTTCCAGAATACAAGCAAGAGGTTCCTCTTTTTCTGAGAGCACGACATAGAGATGCAAGGACACAGAATGAAACAGACTATGGACTCACAATTTTAACCTTGAAAAAGAAAACTGCAAAGCTCTTGGGCTTGTTCAATTTCTAGGGCAAAAAAAAAAAAGATAATCCCCAGACCCTACTAAGGAAGCACTGAACATGGTCTAAGGGATTCAGAAATTCTATTTGTTTACCATGAAAG
Organism: Lipotes vexillifer; assembly: GCF_000442215.2. Taxonomy (NCBI): domain Eukaryota; kingdom Metazoa; phylum Chordata; class Mammalia; order Artiodactyla; family Lipotidae; genus Lipotes; species Lipotes vexillifer. The sequence continues at coordinate 590,610 of NW_006771242.1, forward strand.
ATAAATACAGAGGATCAGATCGAAATATACCAACTTTGGATGTTCTTAGTGACTCTCCAATTCAGTTGCAAAATTAAATTAATTTACTTCGAGATTCTCAGGGTTAAAAGATTTACTCTTAAGAAGCTCTCTACTTGAAACTGTTATTGTTGAGGACAGATTTAAAATGCATCAGGTATATTCAGAAAACTAAAGAGAAAAATAACAACACTAATTGGGCTGACCCTCCTGCCTCCATAAAGTTAAGATATATGTTTGACAAGTAATTAAATGCAATATTCTAAAATGGGAGTGAAATCAACAGAGAAACTCTGCAGAATACCAATGGCAGGGTGGCTTATGTTTCTCTTACCTTCTTTTGACTCCCACAGAATGTTTTCCACTAAAATGAATATTTGAGTCACTGCCAAAATGAAGAGCTTCTTTGGGGAAATAATGCATCTTTTGTATGGTTAGAGAGGCAATTTGAGGCTAAAATAACATGGGTTTTAATAACTGGTAAAATATGGGTCCAAATTCTGGTTTTGTCTCTCACCAGCTCATGATGTTAAATTATTTAATCTCTCCAAGCCTCAGGGGGTTTTTTCCTCTATAAAATGGGGACAATAATATACGACTATTAGGAGAATAGGAAATTTCATAAATATTTATATACCCCACTACAGTGCTGGAGCATAGTATACTCACAATAAAAATTTGTTGAGCTGCATATATACTAAGAATGTCAATCTCAGACATAATCTCCAAAAGAGAACATCATCATTGCAAAGATAATAGCTATTATTTTCCTGAAAAGGATATAGTTAACTCCTATTGGGACTGTTCTTAGTGCTAACAGCTTTCAAGCACAGATCTCACTTTGTTCTCAGCACTCACACCCAACCACAAGCAGATTTAATCCACATCAGTCTCCTCTTTTAAAAGGATTATAATGGTATCAAACACTAAAGGCTTTTATTGGATAACTCAAAGAATTTCCCACCTGCTGTGATTCTGATTGGCTGAGTGAAAACAATAAACCAGCTACATGTGGGTTGATGTACAAAACTCATTTTTCAACAACAACAGCCAAAAAAACGGGCATTTAAGAAAAAGAATATCATCTCCAAATAGGAGGAGAGAGTTGTTTTTTCAATCGCATTATTCATTTTCATCCTCTTGTATTTCTTTAGAGTCACTAGAAATAAGAATTGCAAATAAAGTGAAAAAGGGATCCCCATGTTACATTTAAGGGCTTGGAGAAGGCTAATGAGATTTTTTGACTTTAAAAAAAACCTCATAGAAATAAAAAATATATTAGAAGGAAATCCACAAAAAAATAAAGATAAATGCAGGAAAAAAAATCAAAGACATAATTTAGTCCATGAATCGGTCTGCTTGGGTTTAACAACAGTAATACACACACGCGCGCGCGCACACACACACACACACACACACACACACACACACACATAGAGCCTATTTGTGGTGATTTCCTTCAGTTTGAGCATGGACAAATTTTCTCTCTGCTAAGAATGGGTTCTTTTATTCTCAGTTTCATTCAAGTAAGAGTGGACTCAACTTTTCCTTAGTATTGTGGGATACCATGCTGTGGAAATGGCTTCAAATAATGAGCACTGGGGGGGGGAGTGAAATGCTGCCCGTGTTTACACTGGCGCACAGGCACAAACAAAAGCTCCACCACACCAGCAGAATTCTGTTGATCTGCTGATTTTCTCCAATATGGTTCCTGC
>NW_006771242.1:592352-608714 GCF_000442215.2 Lipotes vexillifer
GACACAATAACAAGAGAAAATAACAAAAAGTCAGCTAAAAGATCTGTTATGGGGATGGAGAAAAACATCCTTTTAAAAATAAGACTACAATATGCTCATATAGTGTTGAAATTCACCCACACTGGTCAAAATAATTCATGAAGTTGAAGTTTCAAGTCTATTCAAAATATTGCCATAGGGGGCTCTATTGGTGCATGTCAAATAATAGAGTCCAAGGGCGTCAGCCAGTCTAAAGGAGATATTGATTATCTATGCCATCCCTTCTCCCCACCCTTCTTACCCACCACCCAACTCAAGCGCATTGTTGGAGGCAGCCAACAGTAGCTCATGTGGCCAGAAATTGACACAGTTCATAATGGATATGTAGCACATAATATGAATAGAGTAATTCTATGACGTGTGAGCTCCACCACTCTGCCTCCCGTTTTTATGATAAAAGAACAATTTCTGATTAACTTATGAGATTTCCCACCAGAAGACTCAAACCAATATCATGTATCTAACTGGCCTTCTCATCCCAAGGAACATTAATTTTGCATAAGCATTTATCAGGAATTAAATTCCACAGACTTTAGGAAGAGGGACAGGAATAACTTAATCTGAGATTCTCTTAATTAGTTGTAATTTTCTATATTTCTGTAACTAATTTTACTTCAGATCCTCAAAATCAGCTACCATAGTGGAAGGCGTAGTAGATATTGCAATGATTTATTCTTCTATCTTAGTAATGAATCAACAGCATTTCTGCAGGACATGGTGTTGGTAGGTACATTACAAAAAGAAATCTAGGCATAGGGAAATGGCTGGCCTTAACCCCCAAATTGTTAAGAGATGGAATAAAAGTGAGAGCAACACAAAAGGGCATATAATGAACTTAAGGACACTCAAATAGCTTGGTCTCTGCTGGATGCCACTGGCTTCCCTCTAAACATCCTATTCATGGCACTCACGATACTGGTAGCATCACTTTTACTGACAATTTTCAATTTGCCGTGACTCTTTGGACCAATTCTACCATCCAACCACTGCAACTGAAGAGTTGGAACAAAAGTAAGTTAATGGCTCAAAATAGTTTTTTATATTTAAGTACTTCCTCCTCTGCCACCTTGACTCCCCACCCCAACCTTATTCCTATCCTCCTTTCTATATTTGTGTTTTAGGTGGAAGAAAAGTTCAATAGAAAAGGAAGAACTGGGGGGGAAAGAAATCCAGTAACAACTTTTTGCCCCTAAGGCCCAATACCAGAACCCACAGGTTCCACCAAAGGCATGAAGATTGGAAAAGACTCAAAATAAATTTGTCAGTGAGGCTACAATGGGGAATAGTCTTAACCTTAGATGATAGAATTTGAGTTCAAACACTCCTAGATGGAAAAGCAATGAAACTCAAAGGAAATGGAGTTTAGTAAGGATTATGGTGAGTGGATTAATCATCTTTCGGTTGTGATCGACAGCACTCTAATACAAAATGACAAAAATAAATGGGATTTTTGACGTATATAATTTAAAAATCCAGGGAGATTCAAGGTTCAGGAATGGCTTGAACCAGAGGCTCAAACCATGTTTTCAGGATTCCATCTCTCTCTATTTTTCTAAGTAAGTTCTTTCCTGTCTTTCATTCCAAGAGCTCAATTCTACCAGCAGAAGAAAAAGAAAGCTTCACCTTCTCAACATTTCCAATAAAAACACCCAGGTTCAAGTTCCACTGACCAGGACAAGGTCACATATCCGTCCCTGTAGTGAGGTGAAGTGTAGTGAGGAGGGGCATATTGGCCCAACCCAAACTTCATGGTCTGAGAGTTTTCCAAAGGAAAACTGAAGTGGTATTACCCCAACAGAGAAGAACAAACACAGGGCAGCACAAAGCAATAAACATCCACCACATTAGCACTACATATTTGAGGATGAAATGTAATTTAGATATGTACAATTTGGTTAATATAACAGAAATTGCTAATTGTTCCCCAATATCATTTTCTCTTTCTTTCTTTCAGTAATAGAGTCCCCAGTTTTTATCTGGTACACCACCACCCTTGCAGCTAGGTGTAGCTGTTTGACTAAATTTAGGCTGATGGGATGTGAAAGTCAGGTACAAATTTCAGATCATCTCAAAGATGAAGATGATTCTAGAAACTTCTTTCTCCCTTCTTGCTCTCTGAGAAATAGCCGAAACTACAGCTGCCAACTTGGGCCAAGATCTAGAGGCCACTTATTGAAAGATGGGAAAGTTGACCCACTAGCCTGGGTCACTGAATGACCTAGTAGAGCAGAAATGTCTACCCAAACTAAACTACCCATCTAACCTCTGAACTTTTCCGTGAGACAAAAATAAGCACCTTACCCATCTGTCTTATATGTCTTAATTAAGCCACTATATTTTGGGGTCGTTTTGTTTAACCTGTACCCTAATTAAAATATTTAAAGACTCATGATGGCCAAGTTATAGAGAAAAACGGCAAAAAGTATTTTAAAATAGGGGTTTGTGAGTATATTTTATTACATATATGTAGCATTTTACATAACTACAATATAGTTATATAGTTATATATCCAATACAGGATATATAATAAGAGCATATTTCTTTCTTTCTTTTTTCTTTTTTTTTTTTTGCGGTATGTGGGCCTCTCACTGTTGTGGCCTCTCCCGTTGTGGAGCACAGGCTCCGGACGCGCAGGCTCAGCGGCCATGGCTCATGGGCCCAGCCGCTTCGCAGCATGTGGGATCCTCCCGGACCGGGGCACGAACCCGTGTCCCCTGCATCGGCAGGCGGACTCTCAACCACTGTGCCACCAGGGAAGCCCAAGAGCGTATTTCTTAATCTTTGCAACATTAGATCCTTACACAAGCAAAAGGATAATAATAGCTATCTCTGACTGGTAGAATTAGACATTATTTTTACTCTCATCTTCATGCTTACCTCCATTTCATAAATTTTCTAGAATTAACTTATGTTTCAAGTAAAATAGACATTATTATCAACCTAATAAAAAGTAAGGAAATGGCTTTTCCAAGGAAATTCTGTTCAGGAAATTAATACACATTTACTGCTCAGTGAGAGATGATGTTGCAACGGTCAAAAGACAAATACATAGTCTCAGATACTGCGGTAGGTTCCAAAAATGGCCACAAATTCTCTCCATTTCTGTATCTATGTCCCTTTGCAATGTGACTTTGCAGCTCCTTCCATCAAAAAGTGGAATCTATTCTTCTACTCCTTGAAATCTGAGCTTGGTCATGTGACTTGCTTTGGTCAATGAAGCATCAACAAATGTGACGGAAGCCTAGACTTGAAAAATTCTTGCACGTAGGACCCTGTGCTTCCTTGTTACTCTTAGGAACCCTGAAACCTCCACATGTGAACAAGCCTAGGCTAGTGTGCTGACATGTGCCCAAGTTATCCCTGTCATCCGAGATGACATCAAGCCAACTACCAGACATGTCAGTGAGGCCATACAGCTCTCGCCATGCTGGCCCAGACAAGAACAGCCACCCAGATGATTCACAGAACTGTGAGAAACAATCACATTTGTTTAACATCACAAGTTTTGTGGGTGATTGTTACACACTCTGTGAAATACAGGATGCCCTCTAGTTTAATCATTTTGAAGGGTAAAATACATGTTGTACAGGTTTTATTGGTAAAAATGATAAATTTACCAGGGAATACATATCATTATTTGAGTTCATTTGTCCGAAAGTATAGGAAAGAAGAGACCGGTTCTAGATGGCGGAGTAGAAGGACGTGCGTTCACTCCCCCTTGCGAGAGCACCAGAATCACAGCTAACTGCTGAACAATCATCGACAGGAAGACACTGGAACTCACCAAAAAAGATACCTCACATCCAAAGACAAAGGAGAAGTCTCAATGAGACAGTAGGAGGGACAAAATCGCAATAAAATCAAATTCCATAATCGCTGGATGGGTGACTCACAAACTGGAGAACAATTATACCACAAAAGTCCACCCACTGGAGTGAAGGCTCTGAGCCCCACATCACGCTTCCCAACCTGGGGGTCTGGCAATGGGAGGAGGAATTTCCAGAGAATCAGATGTTGAAGGCTAGCGGGATTTAACTGCAGGACATCGACAGGAATGGGGGAAACAGAGACTCCACTCTTGGAGGGTACACACAAAGTAGTGTACACATCAGGACCCAGGGGGAAGGAGCAGTGACCCCACTGGAGACTGAACCAGACCTACCTGCTAGTGTTGGAGGGTCTCCTGCAGAGGTCAGGGGGCGGCTGTGGCTCACCACAGGGAAAAGGACACTGGCAGCAGAAGTTCTGGGAAGTACTCTTTGGCATAAGCCATACTGGAGTCTGCCATTAGCCCCACCGAGGAGACTGTGGGCTCTGGTGCTGGGTAGCCTCAGGCCGAACAACCAACAGGGAGGGAACCCAGCCCCACCCATCAGCAGACAAGCAGATTGAAGTTTTACTGAGCTCTGCCCAGCAGAGCAACACCCAGCCCTACCCACCACCAGTCCCTCCCATCAGGAAGCTTGCACAAGCCTCTTAGATAGCCTCATCCACCAGAGGGCAGACAGCAGAAGCAAGAACTACAATCCTGCAGCCTATGGAATGAAACCAAATTCACAGAAAGACAGAAAAAATGAAAAGGCAGAGGACCATGTACTAGATGAAGGAACAAGATACAGCCCCAGAAAAACAACTAAATGAAGTGGAGATAGGCAAACCTTCCAAAAAAGAATTCAGAATAATGATAGTGAAGATGATCCAGGACCTCGGGAAAAGAATGGAGGCAAATATCGAGAAGATGCAAGAAATGTTTAACAAAGACCTAGAAGAATTAAAGAACAAACAGAGATGAACAATACAATAACTGAAATGAAAAATACATTCGAAGGAATCAATAGCAGAATAACTGAGGCAGAGGAACAGACAGTGACCTGGAAAACAGAATGGTGAAATTCACGGCCATGGAACAGAATAAAGAAAAAAGAATGAAAAGAAATGAAGACAGCCTAAGAGACCTCTGGGACAACATTAAACACACCAACATTCACATTATAGGGGTCCCAGAAGGAGAAGAGAGAGAGAAAGGACCAGAGAAAATATGTGAAGAGATTATAGTCGAAAACATCCCTAACATGGGAAAGGAAATAGCCACCCAAGTCCAGGAAGGACAGAGAGTACCAGGCAGGATAAACCCAAGGAGAAACATGCCACGACACACAGTACTCAAACTGACAGCAATTAAAGACAAAGAAAACTTATTAAAAGCAACAAGGGGAAAAAAAATAACATACAAGGGAACTCCCATAAGGTTAATAGCTGATTTCTCAGCAGAAACTCTACAAGCCAGAAGGGAGTGGCATGATACATTTAAAGTGATGAAAGGGAAGAACCCACAACCAAAATTACTCTATGCGGCAAGGACCTCATTCAGTTTCGACGGAGAAATCAAAAGCTTTACAGACAAGCAAAAGCTAAGAGAATTCAGCAGCACCAAACCAGCTCTACAACAAATGCTAAAGGAATTTATCTAAGTGGGAAACACAAGAGAAGAAAAGGACCTACAAAAACAAACCCAAAACAATTAAGAAAATGGTCATAGGAACATACATATTGATAATTACGTAAAATGTGAATGGATTAAATGCTCCAAGCAAATGACACAAGCTCGCTGAATGGATACAAAAACAAGACCCATATATATGCTGTCTACAAGAGGCCCACTTCAGACCTAGGGACACATACACACTGAAAGTGAGGGGATGGAAAAAGATATTCTAGGCAAATGAAAATGAAAAGAAAGCTGGAGTAGCAATACTCATATCACATAAAATAGACTTTAAAATAATGTTACAAGAGACAAGGAAGGACACTATGTAATGATCAAGGGATCAATCCAAAAAGAAGATATAACAATTTTAAATATACATGAACCGAACACAGGAGCACCTCAATACATAAGGCACCTCAATACATAACAGCTATGAAAGAGAAAATCGACAGTAACACGATAATAGTGGGGGATTTTAACACCTCACTTAAACCAGTGGACAGATACGTGTAAGTGGACAGATCATCCAGACAGAAAATTAATAAGGAAACACAAGCTTAAAATGACACAACAGACCAGGTAGATTTAATTGATATTTACAGGACAGTCCATCCAAAAACAGCAGATTACACTTTATTCTCAAGTGCACACAGAACATTCTCCAGGATAGATCACATCCTGGGTCACAAATCAAGCCTCGGTAAATTTAAGAAAACTGAAACCATATCAAGTATCTTTTCCGATCACAACACTATGAGATTAGAAATCAATTACAGGGAAAAAATTGTAAAACACACAAACACATGGAGGCTAAACAATACATTACTAAATAACCAAGAGATCACTGAAAAAATCAAAGAGGAAATCAAAAAATACCTAGAGACACATGACAATGAAAACATGATGATCAAAAACGTATGGGGGGCTTCCCTGGTGGCGCAGTGGTTGAGAGTCTGCCTGCCGATGCAGAGGACACAGGTTCGTGCTCCGGTCCGGGAAGATCCCACATGCCGCAGAGCGGCTGGGCCCGTGAGCCATGGCTGCTGAGCCTGCGCGTCCAGAGCCTGTGCCCCGCAATGGGAGAGGCCACAACAGTGAGAGGCCCGCGTACCACAAAAACAAAAACAAACAAACAAACAAAAAAAAAACAAAAAAAAAAACCGTATGGGATGCAACAAAAGCAGTTCTAAGAGGGAAGTTTAGAGCAATAAAATCCCACCTCAAGAAATAAGAAAAATCTCAAATAAACAATCTAACCTTACACCTAAAGGAACTAGAGAAAGAAGAACAAACAAAACCCAAAGTTACCAGAAGGAAAGAAATCAAAAAGTTCAGAGCAGAAATAAATGAAATAGAAACAAAGAAAACAATAGCAATGATCAATAAAACTAAAAACTGGTTCTTTGAGAAGATAAATAAAATTGACAAACCTTTAGCCAGACTCATCAAGAAAAAGAGGGAGAAGACTCAAATCAATAAAATTAGAAATGAAAAAGAAGTGACAATGGACACCGCAGAAATACGAAGCATCATAAGAGACTACTACAAGCAACTCTATGCCAATAAATTGGACAACCTGGAAGAAATGGACAAATCCTTAGAAAGGTATAACCTTCCAAGACTGAACCAGGAAGAAATACAAAATATGAACAGACCAATCACAAGTAATGAAAATGAAACTGTGATTAAAAATTTTCCAACAGGGCTTCCCTGGTGGCGCAGTGGTTGAGAGTCTGCCTGCCAATGCAGACGACACGGGTTCGAGCCCTGGTCTGGGAGGATCCCGCATGCCATGGAGCGGCTGGGCCCGTGGGCCACAATTGCTGAGCCTGCGCGTCTGGAGCCTGTGCTCCGCAACAACAGAGGCCGCGATAGTGAGAGGCCTGCGCACCGCGATGAGGAGTGACCCCCGCTTGCCGCAACTGGAGAGGGCCCATGCACAGAGATGAGGACCCAACACAGCCATAAATAAATAAATAAATACATTGTGTATTATTTAAAAAAAAAAAAAAATTTTCCAACAAACAAAAGTCCAGGACCAGATGGCTTCACAGGTGAATTCTATCAAACATTTAGAGAAGAGCTAACACCTATCCTTCTCAAAGTCTCCCAAAAAATTGCAGAGGAAGGAACACTCTCAAACTCATTCTATGAGGGCACCATCACCCTGATACCAAAACCAGACAAAAGATACTACAAAAAGAGAAAATTACAGACCAATATCGCTGATGAATATAGATGCAAAAATCCTCAACAAAACACTAGCAACCAAATCCAGCAACACATTAAAAGGATCATACCCCATGATCAAGTGGGATTTAACCCAGGGATGCAAGGATTCTTCAATATATGCAAATCAATCAATGTGATCCACCATAATAACAAGCTGAACAATAAAAACCATATGATCATCTCAGTAAGATGCAGAAAAAGCTTTTGACAAAATTCAACGCCCATTTATGATAAAAAAACTTTCCAGAAAGTGGGCATGAGGGAACCTACCTCAACATTACAAAGGCCATATATGACAAACGCACAGCAAACACCATTCTCAATGGTGAAAAACTGAAAGCATTTCCTCTAAGATCAGGACAAGACAAGGATGTCCACTCTTGCCACTATTATTCAACATGGTTTTGGAAGTCCTAGCCATGGCAATCAGAGAAGAAAAAGAAATAAAAGGAATACAAACTGGGAAAGAAGTAAAACTGTCACTGTTTGCAGATGACATGATACTGTACATAGATAATCCTAAAGATGTCATCAGAAAACTACGAGAGATAGTCAATGAATTTGGTAAAGTTGCAGGATACAAAATTAATGCACAGAAATCTCCTGCATTCCTATACACTAACAACGAAAGATCAGAAAGAGAAATTAAGGAAACAATCCCATTCACCACTGCAGCCAAAAGAATAAAATACCTAGGAATAAACCTACCTAACGAGGTAAAAGACTATAAGACACTGTTGAAAGAAATCAAAGATGACACAAACAGATGGAGAGATATACCACGTTCTTGGATTGGAAGAATCAATATTGTGAAAATAACTATACTACCCAAAGCAATCTACAGATTCAATGCTATCCCTATCAAACTACCAATGGCATTTTTCACAGAACTGGAACAAAAAATTTCACAATTTGTATGGAAACACAAAAGACCCCGAATAGCCAAAGCAATCTTGAGAAAGAAAAACAGAGCTGGAGGAATCAGACTCCCTAACTTCAGACTATACTACAAAGCTACAGTATCAAGATAGTATGGTACTGGCACAGAAACAGAAATACTGATCAATGGAACAGGACAGAAAGCCCAGAGATACACCCACGCATCTCTGGTCAACTAATCTATGACAAAGGAGGCAAGGTATACAATGGGGAAAAGACAGTCTCTTCAATAAGTGGTGCTGGGAAAACTGGACAGCTACATGTAAAAGAATGAAATTAGAACACTCCCTAACACCATACACAGAAATGAACTCAAAATGGATTAAAGACCTAAATGTAAGGCTCGACACTATAAAACTCTTAGAGGAAAACATAGGAAGAACCGTCTTTGACATAAATCACAGCAATACCTTTTTTGACCCACCTCCCAGAGTAACGGAAATAAAAACAAAAATAAACAAATGGGACCTGATGAAACTTCAAAGCTTTTGCACAGCAAAGGAAACCATAAACAAGATGAAAAGACAACCCTCAGAATGGGAGAAAATATTTGCACATGAATCAACGGACAAAGGATTAATCTGCAAAATATATAAATAACTCAGGCAGCTCAATATTAAAAAAACAAACAACCCAATCAAAGAAATGGGCAGAAGGCCTAAATAGACATTTCTCCAGAGAGGAGGTACAGATAGTCAGCATCACTAATTATTAGAGAAATGGAAATAAAAACTACAATGAGGTATCACCTCATGCCAGTTAGAATGAGCATCATCAGAAAATCTACAAACAACAAATGCTGGAGAGGGTGTGGAGAAAAGGGAACCCTCTTGCACTGTTGGTGGGAATGTACATTGATACACCCACTATGGAGAACAGTATGGAGGTTCCTTAAAAAACTGAAAATAGAATTACCATATGATCCAGCAATCCCACTACTGGGCAAATACCCAGAGAAAACCATAATTCAAAAAGACACTTGCGGGCTTCCCTGGTGGCGCAGTGGTTGAGAGTCCGCCTGCCGATGCAGGGGACGCGGGCTCATGCCCCGGTCCGGGAAGATCCCACATGCCGCGGAGCAGCTGGGCCCGTGAGCCATGGCCGCTGAGCCTGTGCGTCCGGAGCCTGTGCTCCGCAACGGGAGAGGCCACGACAGTGAGAGGCCCGCGTACCGCAAAAACAAAACAAAACAAAACAAAAAGACACTTGCACCTCAATGTTCATTGCAGCACTCTTTACAATAGCCAGGCCATGGAAGCAACCTTAATGCCCACTGACAGACGAATGGATAAAGAAGATGTGATACATATATACAGTGGACTATTACTCAGCCATAAAAAGGAATGAAACTGGGTCATACGTAGAGACATAGACGGAACTAGAGACTGTCATACAGAGTAAAGTAAGCCAGAAAGAGAAAAGCAAATGTCGTATATTAACTCATATATGTGAAATCTAGAAAAATGGTACAGATTAACTGGTTTGCAAGTCAGAAAGAGAGACACAGATGTAGGGAACAAACATATGGATACCAAAGGGGGAAAGCGGGTGGTGGTGGTGGTGGGATGCATACACTAGTGTACATTTATACACTAATATGTATAAAATGGATAACTAATAAGAATCTGCTTTATAAAAAATAAATAAAATTCAAAACTAAATAAAAATAATAAAGTATAGGAAAGAAATGACTAAAGCAGGAAGTTAGAAATTAAAAGCAATATATAAAAGCAATAATGAATATGGTATTTTCAAAGTTATAAGGTTCAAGTAGCATTATACAATATTTTTCACTCAAAATTCTCAGGAGAAATGTAATGGGCAGGAGAATCACTGATATTTTGAACTGGAAAGAAATTTACAGCTCATAAGATTCATGCACTTCACTTAACAGTTGAGGAAACTGAGACTCAGCAAGGTGAATTGGCTTCCTATGTTTTACACAACATATGCCAACTCCAAAAAAATGCTTCACTCCATTGCGAAGGCCTCTTGATTCTAACCTCAAATTGTAGGGCAATTTCAGAACCTTAGAGACAATGGGCTTAGGAATTCTGAATCAGAACACTGCCTGACACTAAAAACTCATATGAAAATCACAACAAGCAGCTTATGGATGTAACAAAGTCACAGTTAGTCCAAGGAGCTCTCCATAAACATTGGCTTAATTCCAAAACAGCAATCTTGTGCTCTTCCTCCAAAATAGAGGCCCCCAATATATAGAATAGACTAAATTTTGGAAGTAGAGGATAGATATATTCTTATTGGCAATCAGAGATAACAAGAACTTTGTTAAAGCCTTCGATTTCTTTCTTTTCTGCCACATACTCTCTTTTTTTAATTAATTAATTTATTTATTTATTTATTTTTGGCTGTGCTGAGTCTTCGTTTCTGTGCAAGGGCTTTCTCTAGTTGTGGCAAGCAGGCGCCACTCTTCATCACAGTGCACGGGCCTCTCACTATCGCAGCCTCTCTTGTTGCAGAGCACAGGCTCCAGATGCGCAGGTTCAGTAGTTGTGGCTCATGGGTCTAGTTGCTCCGCGGCATGTGGGATCTTCCCAGACCAGGGCTCGAACCCGTGTCCCCTGCATTAGTAGGCAGATTCTCAACCACTGCACCACCAGGGAAGCGCCTGCCACATACTCTTGATGAAAACTTTGGTATACACAATATTTGTGTCCCTCCAAAGTTTATACGTTGAAACTAAACCCCCAATGTGATGGTATTTGACGGTGGAGCCTTTGGGAGGTGATTAGGTCATCAGAGCAGAGCCCTCATGAATGGGATTTGTGCCCTTATAAAAGAGGCCTAATAGAGCTCCCTTGCCCCTTCCACCACGTGAGGACACAGCAAGAAGATGGCCATCTATGAACCAAGAAGTGGGCTCTTAATAGACAGTGAATCTGCCGGTCCCTTGATCTTTGACTTCCCAGCCTCCAGAACTATGAAAAATAAATGTTTGTTGTTTAAACCACCTAGTCTATGGCATTCTTGTTACAGCAGTCTGAACTAAGACAAATGGGCACACCTAAAATGAAAATCCTCTAGAACTGCACACTCAGTTTATTGCTGCAAACCAACCACCTTGAAACTCAGAGGCTTAAAACAACAATTTATTATGCTTCACAATTTTGCAGGTTAACTAGGTGGTTCTTCTGCTCTCTCCTGGACTCATTCACACAGCCATATTTGGCTGGCAGATCAAGTGGGGGTTGGGCTCAGCTGGGACAGATGGCAGAGCTAAGCATCTCTCTCCATGTGGCCCTTCATTGAGGACTTCATGGAACGGTGATCCCAGGCAGTGCTCATAGAGGACAAAGACTCTGGAGCTCACATATCACATTCTATCAGTCAAAGCAAATCACATGGCCAACTCAGACTCAAGAGGTAGGGCAACCGACTCCACTTTCTGATGGGATGAACTGCAAAATGTTGTAGCCATGCTTTTCGACCGACCACAAACACCCTGATCCAGGCTCAGATATCTACTTTTCTGCCATTTACACCTAATTAAAAATGACACCACTGAAATGAAAATCCCCTCGAACTGCATTCCTGAATATTTTAGCTGCACCAAACTGAAATTTTTCAACAGAGAGACGCTGTGGTATTTGCCTCATTGTAATTGTCAAATACATTAATAACCTTCCTGAACAAGATGCTGCACCAGGAATTATACTGAACAGTTATCACCATTAGTCATGTCCAACATGGTTATAAAATCAACATTACCAATATACAATGCCACAAAAGGGAGTGCTAAGGACTTTTTTCTGTCAAATGTAAGATTTAAGATTTGAATGGTAAAATGTGTGCAAATAGGAAATAAGGGGGACACTTTTTAAAATAATCTTTGGGTAAAGATCTTTTCAAGTATGACCCACAGGCAGAAACCATAGATGAAACGACTGATAGCTTTGAATATATACAAATTTAGGACCCCTGTATAACAAGTACACATAGGACATTACACACATTAAAAAAACAAGTACCTAATAATGTTTCATAAGAACCAAGTACTATTCAAAGTACTTTGTGTATTTTAATTCATTTGATCCTTACAACAGCCCTATGAGGTAGATACTATTATTTTCCCCAGTTTTAGGTGAGCAAACTAAGGCACAGAATGTTTACATAAGACACCAAGGTCAGGTACTACGTAGCAGAGCCAATATTTGAAACCAAGCAGTATTGGCCCAGGATTTAAATTCTAAATCACTAGGCTCTACAGAAAACCTGAGCAAAATAAATATGACAAAGGCTTAATATCACTGATATGTTAAGAACTCTTGCAAATAAAAAAGAAACAGAAAAATACACCATTTTCTATGGACAAGGGCTATGGACAATTAACAAAAGGGAAATGTAAATGGCCATAAAATATGAAAAATGTTCATCCTCACTAGGAATCACAAGAACTCTAACGAGATACCATTTCTCTCCTGGCCAGTTTAGAAAAAAACAAAAAGAATGATAATACCCATGGATATTATCTCCTTGCTGGTAGGAAGGTAAAGTGATAAAATATTCCTGGAGGATAATTTGGATATATACATACACAACATTCAACCATTCAAACAAGCAAATGGTTGATCCAGCGATTTTACTCCTAGTAACTTTTGCAAAGAAATAATCAGACAAGCACATGAAGATGTAAGTTAAAGAAATTTATTATAGCATTGTTTATAATATTTACTTAAATATGGGAAAAACAGAAGATTGATTAAATATGCTATGATTCTTCCACAAATGGAATACTATTTAGATTTTAAAACGATGATGCGTATTTCCATTTCCTGACATGGAAAGACGGTTATGAGATACCGTTAATGAAAAGAGTAGGTTTACAAAACTGTTTAAAGTGCACAGTCCCATTGTTTAAAATATATGTGTATATAGATTATATATTCTCTCCGGGTCATGGAGGGTTATTTTTTATATTTTTATAATGTTATACTTTAGCTTTTATATAACTCTTCGTGTATTTCATGTATCACTTCTATAATCATAAAAAAGCCAATCACCTTGTTTCTAGAAATTTAGAGCACTGAAACTCTTCCCAGGTGCTAATATGATGCCCTTCAGAAAAACCTACCAGCAAGAAGACTTTTCTGTTCTCCATCTCAGAGAACACCTATGTGACTGATTTTGCTAGAAACATGAGGAGAACATTTACTGAAACACAATAAGGGCTATCTGATACTCAGAACTACCCAAGGGTCATTGCCTCATGGCCTCCAACACCATATTCCCCTATTTGTTCAGCTTTTTATTTTTTAATTTTGACTTATTTTTGGCTGCTTGGGTCTTCATTGCTGCACATGGGCTCTTCTCAAGTTGCAGCAAGCGGGGGCTACTCTTCATTGCACTGTGCGGGCTTCTCATTGGGGTGGCTTCTCTTGTTGCGGAGCACGGGCTCTAGGCACACGGGCTTCAGTAGTTGTGGCTCGTGGGCTCTAGAGCGCAGGCTCAGTAGTTGTGGCTCATGGGCTTAGTTGCTCCGCGGCTTGTGGGATCTTCCCAGACCAGGGCTCAAACACATGTCCCCTGCACTGGCAGGCAGATTCTCAACCACTGCACCACCAGGGAAGTCCCTTGTTCAGCTTTTTAATCACTGGTCATCTGAGAGCTAAAAATAATGATAGAGATGACAAATCACAGCTCCCCAAAGCTTATCAGCCAATCCAATAAAGGGAAAAAAATCAACTCAGTAATAGATACTTTCATACAGGTTTGAGGAAACAGGATAAGAAGAGCCCAGGAAAACTCACTTCATAAGTGCAAGGCAATTAACAGTCACTGAATAGTGGGCCTTCTTAAGCAAAGATGTCACAATGCTCAGAGTCAGGGATGGTCAGAAGCTGCAGAATGTCCTCACCTGCTGACTGATGAAAATGACTGACGCTGGGGTGCCAGCTGAAAACTCAATTATTCACATCTACTAGGCAACTGCCCCCTACACAGCCAGCAGCAGCAGGTGGCGGGCAGGGGAGCTTGTTGGTTTGCTGTTACATGCATTATCCATTTCTCTGGCCTTGGTGCTCAACAACAGCAATACCAATAGGCTGCTCTGAACTAAGAAACAGAGTGGGTGGGCACCAACTCCATTCCAAGTACCTGGAAACACCCTAAAACTCAGCTACAGACAAATGACAAGGGGGAAGATTCCTCATCCTACCATCATCATTTTCTATACTCTGTGACTTTCCTATTTCTCACAGTAATAAGAAAGAGAACCCAAAGTTTTGTGTATTCCTAATGATTAAGGCCACTTTTGTTAAAAGTGGGAAACTAGGTATTCATTTTCAAAGGCTCCACAGCTGTTTTTCAGCCTACTCACGGCTTGCCTTATTTCCTGGTGGCCCCAAAAGTCCTCTTTCAGTATGTGGAGTTGTCTTTCCAAAGGACAGAACCTAATAAGTAAGGTTAAGAAGTTCAGAAAATTCATTTCAGTACTTGCCAAGCACTAAATAAAGAAAATATAGAGCTTGTTTTGTCAAATCATTTATGTTTAAACTGTATTTTGAGGAAATATTTGTGCGGTTCTAATGTCTGCTGCTCTTTGTAAATAAAAGTTACAGAGTTGTGGGGATGCAAAATGGTACAGACATTTTGCAGAAGAGTTTGGCAGTGTCTTATAAAGTTAGGTATACATTTACCATATGACCCAGCAATTTCACTCCTAGATGAAATGAAAATTTATGTTCTCATTAAAAACCTGTGCATGACTGTTTATAGTCGTTTTATTCACGATATCCAAAAACTGGAAACAATCAAAATTTCCCTCCACTGGGAGATGCGGAATGGGTAACACACTGTGGTACATAAATAGAATGGAATATTGGTCAGTAATAAAATGGAACAAACTACCGAGGTATGCAAAAACATGGATGAATTTTATAAGCATTATGCTAAGCGAAAGAAGCCAGACTCAAAAGCTATATACTGTATTACCCCATTTATAACTACATTCTGGTTAAGGTAAAACTATAAGGATGGAAAACAGATCCGTGGCTGACAGGGGGTGCAGATGTGGGGAGGGGCTCATTAAGAATGGGCAGCTGGGTGGAATTCTTTGGCGTGATGGAGCTGTTTTGTATCTTGATTGTGATGGAGGTTATACGACTGCTTGGGTTGGTCAAAACTCACAGAGCAGAGTCAAAACTCACACAACAAGAGTGAATTTTATTGGATGTAAACCATACCCTAAATTTTTAATACTGAATGAAGTCTAGGCAGTAAAAAGAACTCAAGGAATTCCTCTACACCGGTAAACCACTTTGTCTCCCATCCTGATACATTTTCCTGTTTCAGCATCCTTGCTTATGCCACATTCTCTCCTTTTACATCTGGGCTAGAGTTAAAATACAATCTGGAGATGAAGCAGACAGGACTCTTCAGAGTATATCCCTCCTTGCAAGACTCTAGTACCATGGACAGTGGCAGTAGCCTGGCCAGTCCAGATAAACATGCATTCAGGTCTGCTCAAGTCTCAATACCTTTCCCCCAAAAGCTTTCTGAAAGAGATCAAACAGCCAGGGATGTCACATAGAGCACTAGACAAGAAAATCAGGAGTCCTGGGTAGAGATTTACCAAATCTGCCACTAATTCACAATGTGATCCTAAAAGAGTTATTTCACATTTATATCTGTCAAAGTCTCAG
>NW_006771242.1:608724-623088 GCF_000442215.2 Lipotes vexillifer
AGGAAAAAAGTCAAGTCAGGTAGCTCAAGAGACTTCCAAAGTGTTGGGAGGGTGAAGAGAATCAGTAAGGAGTGCTGAAACACCCAGACATTACCAATAATGGGAAGCTGGTTCCTCCCTTAGTCCTCAAGATGAAAGAGGAGGAGGTGATGGTGTAACGAGGACCCAGCGAGATATGAAGCTGTGAAGGAGGTAAAGAATGAGCCAAAGCCAAAAATCACATCCCAAAACTTGGAAACACCATTTCTCTCCTCCCCTCCCCAATTTCCTATTGGTGTCTCCCATTGGCTAAACTCAACAGGCCAACTGGAAAGGGAGTTTAAGTGATGGTGGTCAGCCTCTAGGACTCAGGTGAGGGCAGACAGGGACAAAGAATGGACCCTAGAAAGAGTGGAATAAAGAGAGCAAACTAAGAATAACAAGGACCATGTTATTTATTAAAGGCATGTAGATTGATGAAATTCTAAAATCCTTGATACGTAAACAGTCTATGAATCTACCTGACAGTCAACTTTTGAAGACCCCCTCCACGTTCCCTAGGAACCACTCTTTCACACAGAATAATTCTTATTTCCTCAAGAATTGAATTACCTTCAGCCATTGGGCTAAAACCTGTTTCTCATCCAGCTAAACTGAATTTTACCCAGTGGTAGACAGTCAATATCCTTAGTTAAGCATAACTTCTTTAGAAAAACTCTCAGTTGCCTATCAAAACCTTGATCAAGATGCTTGAAAGGAATAAGCGTATGACTAAATCCTGATTTCTTCAGTTAAAGAGTTAAAGATCGTAGAGATTTGTTCTAAAAAAAGAGTACGGGGCTTCCCTGGTGGCGCAGTGGTTGAGAGTCCGCCTGCCGATGCAGGGGACACGGGTTCGTGCCCCGGTCCAGGAAGATCCCACATGCCGCGGAGCAGCTAGGCCCGTAAACCATGGCCACTGAGCCTGCGCGTCCAGAGCCTGTGCTCCGCAATGGGAGAGGCCACAACAGTGAGAGGCCCGCGTACCGCAAAAAAAAAAAAGGTAAAAAAAAAAAAAGAGTACAGCCTTCTGTTAGGGCTTCCTGCCTTCCTCACTCTACCATCTCTGGATATAGAATTATGAATATATATCTGAATATAATATAGACATGAAGCATAAATAGCCTGAAATCCTCCAATTTTAAAAAATTTATCTTTTACTCTGTATGTAACATATTGATATTTCTGTCCTGACTCCATAACTATATAAGGGGCTATCAGTATGTATACATGTATGTATGTATATATGTATGTATGTATTTGTATTAAGTTCCAGAACTGAAACACAAACTACATGGAAAACTGGGTCACATGAAGATAAACACAGTCTATTTTCAGTCCTTAGACCACTGCTTAAGACTTCTGACACCTGCTTTACTTAGATTTTTTTTCACAATCCCCCAAATGACACTGTTTATTCTTCCTGTAAACTCAGCAAACCTTTTTAATCTCTGTGTATGTTTCCAGCTGCAATGGAAATGAAAACAACTCTGCAACATGAGAAAGAGATCTACAAAGGGGGTCAAGCTAAGCATGGCCTTAAGCAGTGTAATCTCTGTTGTGCTTGTAAGTCCAGAAACTATATTCAGCATGGCGCTGGTGTTGCCACCCAACAGATCATGAGTCCTGCAGCTCCCCCACTGAACTCTCAGTGGTAGTTGTGTCCAGGGTGCTTCTTGGGAGGATGTAAGTGGTACTGAGGCTATTCTTTCTCTGTCAAAACCCTAACATTCTTCATCTATCAGGCATTGAGCTGTTAGACTGAGGCTTAAGTGTAACAATGTATTAAGCAGGTCATCTGGGGCTCCCAAATTGAAAGGAAGGGGCTAAGTAGCATGTGGATTGCTGATACTCTTCCAGTTTAGGGTCTTCTTCCAACTTAAAGACTGCCAGAATCTATTCCCAGGATATACAGTCGGACAAGTGGCTGGGTTTGAGCCACACTGATTTTCTGAGCTGCTCGGTGTACACTGACTGACCACCTGGCTAAACTGCCTTGTGGTGTGAAGGTAGGGCCCTCTGGCAGTATTCAAAGGGCTGCACTGAGCAAATTCTCTATATCACACAAGAGTAACTACAGCTCTGACCCATCTCCAAGGCCTGAGACAAAGTGCAAAGTAGACTCTTCTTGGAAGGCTTTCCTTCTTTCTTTCTGAATCGACTTTCCTTCTACCTCTGATCCCTACCATGTCCTCAAAAAAGCCATCCTTTTTCCTCTGCTTCCCATTCTGCCCTCATAATGATCTATGACTCTCCATAGCCCCAATCTGCAGGACACCCATCAGTGGCTAGCTTTCCCCCAGAGTCCCTCGATCCAAAATCATTTCTCCCTCCCTAACACCTCGTAAGAGGTGGATGATGTAGAAACTTAATATTCTCTAGAAATACCTTAATTTTGAGGTGAGAATTTTTAAATCAAAATAATATAGCACTCAAAGAAAATAACTACGAAATGCACTTTTCCATTTTCAATTAACTTTGCCTCCCTAAACTGTCCAGAGCAAAGACAGTGGAGAGTGCAGGGAACTCTCTACATTTTAAACTTCCTTTAGCAAAGGGAGAAGTAACTTCCTGTCTGACCCCCTCCAGGAAGAGGAAATGAAAAAAGGAAGACCTCTTCCTTCTCTGGAAGCCATCACCCACTTTATGATAGCCTATGTCTACCCTACAAACAAGGTTTTATTGAGGTCATTAAATCTACTTTAACAATTTATATTAAAATATCCTTTTTGGAAATAAGTTTATGAAATGTTTATCACAGACTCCTAACCTCCAAATTTATGCCACTAATTACATAATTTGAAATTACCCTTTTTTAATTAAGCTCTTTAACTTTGGGGATCTTATCTTGTTCTTGTAATTATCCTAGCTTTCAGTTTTACCCCATGTTATCTATCTTAATACTTTTTTGGAAATAAATGTACTGTAAGTAAATGTGAGTGGAAATATATTTTAAAGAACTTCACAGATGTCAAACATAATTGTTCTGATTCTTGCAACCAGCACTGAGTTACAAATACTCAAGTGGGGTTGAGATATTAACCTCTAGGGGGCAGAGCCAAGATGGCCTACTAGGAGGACCCGAAATTCATGTCTCCTCACAACTAGGGCACCTACCAGGCACCGGAGGGGGACCACAGACACCTAACGGGGTGGGAGAAACCCCCAGTGACCAGGTAGGACATGTGGCGTGGGGACAGTGAAGGGGGAGGAGAGGTGGGGGCGGGACGGGACTGGCGCCCCCGGTGGCCGGCTGGGGAAGGGGAAGGGATCCCACGCCCGAAGGGGGAAATTGGGGAACCATCGGGAGGGTAGAGGATTAAAAGGGAGCGTGGCCAGGTTTCCCCTGCCCACTTGGGCCCCCAGGAACCTGCTGAGATCCTGGGCCTGATCCTCCGCCCATGGAGGCCCCCTCCAGCCGCGCGGGTCCTGAGGGAGTGGGATGGAGGGAAGGGGGAGCAAAGGTAAAGGCCGGACCTCCAGGACCAGCACCCTTGAGGGGGAGGGGAGGAGTTCCTACACCCAGCGGGACCCACCCACGGTTAGGGGTCCAGCAGCTGATGGGGGAGACCCTTGGGGAGACGGTGGGGAAGGGGCACGAAGGAACGGAAGACACCGGGGCCAGCGTTTTCCCTGTCGACTTAGGCACTAGGAAGCCTGTTGGACTGCTGGGCCTAATCCTCTGCCCTCGGAGCCTCCCTCCTGCTGTGCAGAGCCCAAGCCCCACCCCTACACCCCCACCCAGGGCCCCACCTCTACACTCAGAGACCCCCTCCAATGCGCTGGGCCGAAACCCCACCCACACACCCTCACTCAGGGCCCTACCTCCAAACTCTGTAACTCCACAGCCCAGAGGCCCTCCTTTCAACGTGCTGCCTCTCCCCTTCCGTGCAGATCCTAAGCAGAGGCCCCACCGCACGCTTGAACGTCGCCCCGCCTAGGCCCCGCCCCACGCTCAAACATCAACCCCCACCCAAGTCCTGACCCACCCTAAACCCCGCCCTTGCCTAAGTTCCACCCCCTGCCTAAACTCTGCCACCAAAGACAAGGCTTTTTTTTTCCTTTTTTCTTCTTTCCTCTTTTACATTGGGGCTCTGTTTTACCATGTTGACTCGTTGTTGATTCTTTTTCTGGCTTTTTTTAACATCTTTATTGGAGTATAGTTGCTTTACAATGGTGTGTTAGTTTCTGCTGTACAACAAAGTGAATCAGCTATATGTATACATATATCCCCATATCCCCTCCCTCTTGAATCTCCCTCCCTCCCATCCTCCCTATCCCACCGCTTTAGGTGGAAACAAAGCACCGAGCTGATCTCCCTGTGCTATGCGGCTTCTTCCCACTACCTATGTTACATTTGGTAGTGTATATATGTCCATGCCACTCTCTCACTTCGTGTCAGCTTACACTTCCCCCTCCACGTGTCCTCAAGTCCATTCTCTACATCTGCGTCTTTATTCCTGTCATGCCCATAGGTTCTTCAGAAACATTTTTTTTTTAGATTCCACATATATGTTAGCATACAGTATGTGTTTTTCTCTTTCTGACTTACTTCACTCTGTAAGACAGACTCGAGGTCCATCCACCTCACTACAAGTAACTCAATTTCGTTTCTTTTTATGGCTGAGTAATATGCCAATGTATACATGTGCCACACCTTTATCCATTCATCTGTCGATGGACACTTAGGTTGCTTCCATGTCCTCGATATTGTAAATAGAGCTGCAATGAACACTGTGGTACATGACTCTTTTTGAATCATGCTTTTCTCAGGGTATATGCCCAGCAGTGGGATTGCTGGGTCATAAAGTAGTTCTCATTTTAGGGGTTTTTTGTTTGTTTTTTGAATTTTATTTATTTTTTTATACAGCAGGCTCTTATTAGTTATCCATTTAATACATATTAGTGTATATATGTCAACCCCAATCTCCCAATTCATCACACCACCACCAACCCCCCAGGCCACTTTCCCCCCTTGGTGTCCATAAGTTTGTTCTCTACATCTGTGTCTCTAATTTTGCCTTGCAAACTGGTTCATCTGTACCATTTTTCTAGGTTCCACATATATGCATTAATATACGATACTGGTTTTTCACTTTCTGACTTACTTCACTCTGTATGACAGTCTATTGATCCATCCATGTCTCTACAAATGACCCAATTTCGTTCCTTTTTATTCCTGAATAATATTCCATTGTATATATGTACCACATCTTCTTTATCCATTTCTCTGTCGATGGGCATTTACGCTGCTTCCATGACCTGGCTATTGTAAACAGCGCTGCAATGAACATTGGGGTGCATGCGTCTTTTTGAATTACGGTTTTCCCTGGGCATATACCCAGTACTGGGATTGCTGGGTCATATGGATGTTCTATTTTTAGTTTTTTAAGGAACCTCCATACTGTTCTCCATAGTGGCTATATCAATTTACATTCCCACCAACAGCGCAAGAGGGTTCCCTTTTCTCCACACACTCTCCAGCACTTATTGTTTATAGACTCTTTGATGATGGCCATTCTGACTGGTGTGAGGTGATACCTCATTGTAGTTTTGATTTGCATTTCTCTAATGATTAGTGATGTTGAGCATCGTTTCATGTGTTTGTTGGCAATCTGTATATCTTCATTGGAGAAACGTCTGTTTAGGTCTTCTGCCCATTTGTGGATTGGGTTGTTTTTTCTTCTGATACTGAGCTGCATGAGCTGCTTGTATGTTTTGGAGATTAATCCTTTGTCAGTTCCTTCATTTGCAACTATTTTCTCCCATTCTGAGGGTTGCCTTTTCATCTTGTTTATGGTTTCCTTTGCTGGGCAAAAGCTTTTAAGTTTCATTAAGTCCCATTTGTTTAGTCTTCTTTTTATTTCCATTTCTCTAGGCGGGGGTCAAAAAGGATCTTGCTGTGATTC
Source organism: Lipotes vexillifer (assembly GCF_000442215.2). Taxonomy (NCBI): domain Eukaryota; kingdom Metazoa; phylum Chordata; class Mammalia; order Artiodactyla; family Lipotidae; genus Lipotes; species Lipotes vexillifer. The sequence goes on from NW_006771242.1 coordinate 614,652, forward strand.
ACAGAGTGTTCTGCCTATGTTTTCCTCTAAAAGTTTTATAGTGTTTGGCCTTACATTTAGGTCTTTAATCCATTATGAGCTTATTTTTGTGTATGATGTTAGGGAGTGTTCTAATTTCATTCTTTTACAAGTAGCTGTCGAGTTTTCCCAGCACCAATTATTGAAGAGGCTGTCTTGTCTCCACTGTATATTCTTGCCTCCTTTATCAAAGATAAGGTGACCATATGTAAATGGGTTTACCTCTGGCTTTCTATCCTGTTACATGATCTATATTTCTGTTTTTGTGCAAGGACCATATTGTCTTGATTACTGTAGCTTTGCAGTATAGTCTGAAGTCAGGGAGCCTCACTCCTCCAGCTCCGTTTTTCTTTCTCAAGATTTCTTTGGCTATTCGGAGTCTTTTGTGCTTCCATACAAATTGTGAAATTTTTTGTTCCAGTTCTGTGAAAAATGCCATTGGTAATTTGATAGTGATTGCAATGAATGTGTAGATTGCTTTGGGTAGTACAGTCATTTTCACAATGTTGATTCTTCCAATCCAAGCACATGGTATATCGCTCCGTCTTTTGTAACATTTTTATTTTTCCTAATAAATCTTTTATTTTTCAAATTTTATTTTATTCTTTACACTTTGTTATTGTTCTCTCCTTTTGGCTTGTCCCCCCCCCCTTTTTTTCTTTTTTCTTTTGTGTTTTTATTTTATCTTGTTGCAGTTGTTTCAATTATAGTTTTATTTTTCCTAATATAATTTTTATCCTTCAAATTCTATTTTGTTTTTTATTCTTTGGCATTGTACTGCTCCTTTTGTTCTTTCTTTCTTCCTTTTTTTTTTTTTTTTTTTTTAAACCACGCCACAAAGCTTGTGGGATCTTGGTTCCCAGGCCAGAAGTCAGGCCCAAGCTCCTGTGGTGGGAGCTCCAAGTCCAATCCACTGGACTAACAGAAAACCTCAGTCCCCAGGGAATATCAATCAGAGTGAGGCATCCCGGAAGTCCTCATCTCAGCACCAGGACCCAGCACTATCCAACTGCCTGCAAACTCCAGTACTGGACGTCTCAGGCCAAACAAACAGTAAGACAGGAATACAGCACCACCCATCAAAAATAAAAAAAGGAAACGACAAAAAAAAAGTTACAGACGAAGGAGCAAGGTAAAAACCTACATGACCAAATAAATGAGGACAAAAGAGGTAACCTACCTGAAGAAGAATTCAGAGTAATGATACTAAAGATGATCCAAAATCTCAGAAACAGAATGGAGAAAATACAAGAAACATTTAACAAGGATCTAGAAGAACTAAAGAGCAAACACACAATGATGAACAACACAATTACTGAAATTAAAAACACCCTAGAAAAAGTCAATAACAGAATAACTGAGGCAGAAGAACGGATAAGTGACCTGGAAGATAAAATAGTGGAAATAACTGCATGGGAGCATAATAAAGAAAAAAGAATGAAGAGAATTGAGGACAGTCTCAAAGACCACTGGGACAACATTAAACGCACCAACATTCAAATCATAGGGGTCCCAGAAGAAGAAGAGAAAAAGAAAGGGTCAGAGAAAATAATTGAAGAGATTATAGTCGAAAACTTCCCTAATATGAGAAAGGAAATAGTCAAGCCCAGGAAGCCCAGAGTCCCATACAGGATAAACCCAAAGAGGAACACGCCGAGACACATATTAATCAAACTGTCAAAAATTAAATACAAAGAAAAAATATTAAAAGCAGCAAGGGAAAAGTAACAAATAATATGCAAGGGAGTCCCCATAAGGCTAACAGCTGATCTTTCAAAAGAAACTCTGCAAGCCAGAAGGGAGTGGCAGGACATGTTTAAAGTGATGAAAGGGAAGAACCTACAACCAAGATTACTCTACCCAGCAAGGATCTCATTCAGATTCAATGGAGAAATTAAAACCTTTACAGATAAGCAAAAGTTAAGAGAATTCAGCACCACCAAACCAGCTTTACAACAAATGCTAAAGGAACTTCTCTAGGCAAGAAACACAAGAGAAATAAAAGACCTACAATAACAAACCCAAAACAATTAAGAAAATGGTAATAGGAACATACATATCTATAATTACCTTAAAATGTGAAAGGATTAAATGCACCAACCAGAAGACCCTGACTGGCTGAATGGATACAAAAGCAAGACCCGTATATATGCTGTCTAAAAGAGACCCACTTCAGACCTAGGGACACATACACACTGAAAGTGAGGAAATGGAAAACGATATTCCATGCAAATGGAAATCAAAAGAAAGCTGGAGTAGCAATTCCCATATCAGACAAAAGACACTGTAAAATAACGACTATTACAAGAGACAAAGAATGACACTACGTAACGATCAAGGGATCAATCTAAGAAGAAGATATAACAACTGTAAATATTTATACACCCAACAGAGGAGCACCTCAATACATAAGGCAAATGCTAACAGCCATACAAGGGGAAATCGACAGTAACACGATGATAGTAGGGAACTTTAACACCTCACCTTCACCAATGGACAGATCATCCAAAATGAAAATAAATAAGGAAACACAAGCTTTAAATGATACATTAAACAAGATGGACTTAATTGATATTTATATGATATTCCATCCAAAAGCAACAGAATACACTTTCTTTTCAAGTGCACATGGAACATTCTCCAGGATAGATCATGTCTTGGGTCACAAATCAAGCCTTGGTAAATTTAAGAAAATTGAAATTGTATCAAGTACCTTTTCGGACCACAATGCTATGAGACTAGATATCAGTTACAGGAAAAAAATCTGTAAAAAATACAAACACATGGAGGCTAAACAATACACTACTTAATAACCAAAAGATCACAGAAGAAATCAGAGGAAATCAAAAAATACCTAGAAATAAATGGCAAAGAAAACACGACGACCCAAAACCTGTTGGAGGCAGCAAAAGCAGTTCTAAGAGGGAAGTTTATAGCAATACAATCCTACCTCAAGAACCCAGAAAAATCTCAAATAAACAACCGAACCTTACACCTAAAGCAATTAGAGAAGGAAGAACAAAAAAAAACCCAAAGTTAGCAGAAGGAAAGAAATCATAAAGATCAGAGCAGAAATAAATGAAGTAGAAACAAAGAAAACGATAGGAAAGATCAATAAAACTAAAGGCTGGTTCTTTGAGAAGATAAACAAAATTGATAAACCATTAGCCAGACTCATCAAGAAAAAAAGGGAGAAGACTCAAATCAACAGAATTAGAAATGAAAAAAGAGAAGTAACAACTGACACTGGAGAAATACAAAGGATCATGAGAGATTACTACAAGTAACTATATGCCAATAAAATGGACAACCTAGAAGAAATGGACAAATTCTTAGAAAAGCACAACCTTCCGAGACTGAACGAGGAAGAAACAGAAAATACAAACAGACCAACCACAAGCACTGAAGTTGAAACTGTGATTAGAAATCTTCCAACAAACAAAAGTCCAGGACCAGATGGCTTCACAGGCGAATTCTACCAAACATTTAGAGAAGAGCTAACACCTATCCTTCTCAAACTCTTCCAAAATATAGGAGAGGGAGGAACACTCCCAAACTCATTCTATGAGGCCACCATCACCCTGATATCAAAACCAGACAAAAATGTCACAAAAAAAGAAAACTACAGGCCAGTATCACTGATGAACATAGATGCAAAAATCCTCAACAAAATACTAGCAAACAGAATCCAAAAGCACATTAAAAGGATCATACACCATGATCCAGTGGGGTTTATCCCGGGAATGCAAGGATTCTTCAATATACGCAAATCAATCAATGTGATACACCATATTAACAAACTGAAGGATAAAAACTATATGATCATCTCAATAGATGCAGAGAAAGCTGTTGACAAAATTCAACACCCATTTATGATAAAAACTCTCCAGAAAGTAGGCATAGAGGGAACCTACCTCAACATAATAAAGGCCATATATGCCAAACCCACAGCCAACATCATTCTCAATGGTGAAAAACTGAAACTATTTCCTCTAAGATCAGGAACAAGACAAGGTTGGCCACTCTCACCACTCTTATTCAACATAGTTTTGGAAGTTTTAGCCACAGCAATCAGAGAAGAAAAAGAAATAAAAGGAATCCAAATCGGAAAAGAAAAAGTAAAACTGTCACTGTTTGCAGATGATGATACTATACATAGAGAATCCTAAAGGTCCTAAAGATGCTACCAGAAAACTACTGGAACTAATCAATGAATTTGGTAGAGCAGCAGGATACAAAATTAATGCACAGAAATACCTTGCATTCCTATACACTAATGATGAAAAATCTGAAAGAGAAACTAAGGGAACACTCCCATTAACCACTGCAACAAAAAGAATAAAATTTCTAGGGATAAACCTACCTAAGGAGACAAAAAACGTGAAAGCAGAAAACTATAAGAATCATGCAAGAAATTAAAGATGATACAAACAGATGGAGAGGTATACTATGTTCTTGGATTGGAAGAAAATGACTCTACTACCCAAAGCAATCTACACATTCAATGCAATCCCTATCAAACTACCACTGGCATTTTTTCACAGAGCTAGAACAAAAAATTGCATGCAATTCCATTTGTATGGACACACAAAAGACCCCGAATAGCCAAAGCAATCTTGAGAAAGAAAAATGGAGCTGGAGGAATCAGGCTCCCAGACTTCAGACTATACGCCAAAGCTACAGTAATCAAGACAGTATGGTAGTGGCACAAAAACAGAAATATAGATAAACGGAACAGGATAGAAAGCCCAGAGATAAACCCACGCACATATGGTCACCTTATCTTTGATAAGGGAGGCAAGAGAATACAATGGAGACAAGACAGCCTCTTCAATAAGTGGTGCTGGGAAAACTGGACAGCTACATGTAAAAGAATGAAATAAGAACACTTCCTAACACCGTACACAAAAGTAAACGCAAAATGGATTAAAGATCTAAATGTAAGGCCAGACACTATAAAACTCTTAGAGGAAAACATAGGCAGAACACTCCAAGACATAAATCACAGCAAGATCCTTTTTGACCCCCCTCCTAGAGAAATGGAAATAAAAACAAGAATAAACAAATGGGACCTAGTGAAACTTAAAAGCTTTTGCACAGCGAACAAAACCATAAAAAGGATGAAAAGACAACCCTCAGAACGGGAGAAAATAGTTGCAAATGAAGCAACTGACAAAGGATTAACCTCCAAAATATACAAGCAGCTCATGCAGCTCATTATCAAAAAAACCCAAAAAACCCAATCCACAAATGGGCAGAAGACCTAAACAGACATTTCTCCAAAGAAGATATACAGATTGCCAACAAACACATGAAAGGATGCTCAACATCACTAATAATTAGAGAAATGCAAATCAAAACTACAATGAGGTATCACCTCTCACTGGTCAGAATGGCCATCATCAAAAAATCTACAAACTGGGCTTCCCTGGTGGCGCAGTGGTTGAGAATCTGCCTGCCAATGCAGACAACACAGGTTCGAGCCCTGGTCTGGGAAAATCCCACATGCCATGGAGCAACTGGGCCCGTGAGCCACAATTACTGAGCCTGTGCGTCTGGAGCCTGTGCTCCGCAACAACAGAGGCCGCGATAGTGAGAGGCCTGCGCACCGCGATGAAGAGTGACCCCCACTTGCCACAACTAGAGAAAGCCCATGCACAGAAATGAAGACCCAACACAGCCATAAATAAATAAATAAATACCTTGTGTATTATTAAAAAAAAAAAAAAAAATCTACAAACTATAAATGCTGGAGAGGGTGTGGAGAAAAGGGAACCCTCTTGCACTGTTGGTGGGAATGTACATTGATACAGCCACTATGGAGAACAGTATGGAGGTTCCTTAAAAAACTACAAATAGAACTACCATATGACCCAGCAATCCCACTACTGGGCATATACCCTGAGAAAACCATAATTCAAAAAGATACATAATTCATGTACCACAATGTTCATTTCAGCACTATTTACAATAACCAGGACATGGAAGCAACCTAAGTGTCCATCAATAGATGAATGGATAAAGAAGATATGGCACATATATACAATGGAATACTACCCAGCCATAAAAAGAAACGAAATTGAGTTATTTGTAGTGATGTGGATGGACCTAGAGTCTGTCATACAGAGTGAAGCAAGTCAGAAAAAAAAAACAAACACCACATACTAATACATATATGTGGAATCGGAAAAAATATGGTCTGATGAACCTAAAGCCAGGACAGGAAAAAAGACACAGACATAGAGAATGCACTTGAGGACACGGGGAGGGGGAAGGGTAAGCTGGGACGAAGTGAGAGAGTGGCATGGACATATGTACACTACCAAATGTGAAAGATAGCTAGTGGGAAGCAGCTGCATAGCACAGGGAGATCAGCTCCGGGCTTTGTGTCCACCTAGAGGGGTGGGATAAGGAGAATGGGAGGGAGACGCAGGAGGGTGGGGATATGGGTATATATGTATGCATATAGCTGATTCACTTTGTTATACAGCAGAAACTAACGTGACACTGTAAAGCAATTATACTCCAATAAGGATGTTAAAAAAAAAAAAGGATATTAACCTCTAAGCTATAAGAGGACCCAGGACTGAAAAATCTAATCTATCACTTAGATGTTAGCAACGTATTCCATAGAATCGGACTCATCAGCTATTACAATAACTCACACACGTTAAACACAATGACCTTTGGAAAGCTTCTTTCTCAGACCAAACTGTCAACTCTCTTCCTTGAAAGATGTCTCTATCTGAAATGGTATCTCGAGTTCCCAACTGACTCCACCCCACTCCTACTGACATACTAGAATGCAGGAAGACCATCGTAGATCATTTCTTGTTGTGTCGGGTGCTTTTTGAAAGAAGGAGCAAGACTGGCAAACAGCAACTGAAAAATCCATTAAATAGATCTTTCAACAAAATGCAGAATAAGCTTGAAAAATAATGAGACCATTGCTGAATGAGGCAGATGGCTTGGCAACCCTAAAAGACTAACATCAAACAAACATTCATTTGAGTCTTCATCTAGCTTCACTAAATTAGTATGTGAATTCAAACATTTGTCTTTTGATATTTCTTTCCTGGTGATGGGAACTATGTGAGTAAGGACCACTAGCAAGAGAGGAGGAGATGCTAGCCAAAGAAAATGGCACTTGTAAGTCATGCTGACACGCAGCCTGATAGGGGTATAACAGAATCTATTGGAGACCTTCCATCTATACCTCAAAGGCCTAAGGACATATTTGAGTTCTTCTCTCATGTGCAATTATCCGTAATTATTGCCCCAAGTTTTTCAAACTTTGCCACCACATTCTTTGTGCACTGCAGTAGAATCCTTGCCATGCTATTGGTGAAATGATCTTCAAACATAGTCGCAAACAGGAAACATAGACTTACTCTACGAAAGTTCATAAAGGGGTGGTGATTGAGAGGAGAAAAATCTCTTGCTAATCGCATACCTAAAATGAGAGATACAGTCTTATTAAAAACCACAGCCCTCAAAGAGTTTACTAGTTAAGAACATCAGACCTTGGTCACCAAACCACACAAAGCCTATACTGAAGATGTGTATGTGTGTCCCACAAGATTCACTTAGATTTTCTACTCAAAGAACAAAAATTTCAACACATTAAATATTTATAGGAGACCAGAAAAGAAACTTAGCAGTTAAAAAAGGAAGCCACTACAAAGGAAAGGATTTGCAATTCACTCTGGAAAAGTAAATGCTAATCTCTCTTTTAAATGACTCACTATGAAAATAAAAGATGTTCAAAATGCATCAAAAGAATATGTGAGCAGGATTAAAGGCAAATTTAAGAGTGGCTTTATTCTCTTTTCAGGGCTGTCAGTCAAAAGTATTCCTGTGGTACTAGGGAAAAATTACCTCTCTAGTCATCCCAGAGAACTCATAACCCTAATGAGAGGAAATGTGATGATTTTTAAGCATAAAATACTGACACATGACGTGAGGCTGTCTTCAGTCAAGAAGTACTTCCAGTTAGACAAGAAGGCAGAAAAACTTTACAGCCTTTCTTCCCAGTATCCAAGTAGACTCCATGTGCTAGAATCTAAGCCAAAACCCCTGACAGACTCACCCAAGTGTGTACAGTATAGCCCAAGAGCGAAAATTACCTGGAAGGAAATGCACGAAAATGTTACTTTATAATAAAAACCCTCCAGTAGGTCATGAATTAGTCTTTAACAACTTTCTACAGTTTCCATATTTTTTATAAAGAGCATATATTAACTTTATAATCTGAGAAAACACTTTGCATCTTTCCAAAATGTCAAGATAAATTATAGAGAGAAATTCTTTAAATTGTTTTCCCTGGTTCCCCATTTTAACTTAAAAAATGTCTAAAACAGGGCTTCCCTGGTGGCGCAGTGGTTGAGAGTCCGCCTGCCGATGCAGGGGACACGGGTTC
>NW_006771242.1:623294-652162 GCF_000442215.2 Lipotes vexillifer
CGCCTGCCAATGCAGGGGACACGGGTTCGATCCCTGGTCCGGAAAGATCCCACATGCCACAGAGTAACTAAGCCCGTGCACCACAACTACTGAGCCTGCGCTCTAGAGCCCGTGAGCCACAACTACTAAGCCCGCATGCCACAACTACTGAAGCCCATGTGCCTAGAGCCTGTGCTCCGCAACAAGAGAAGCCACCGCGATGAGAAGCCCCGCGCAGCGCCAACGAAGAGTAGCCCCCGCTCGCCGCAACTAGAGAAAAGCCCTCGCACAGCAACGAAGACCCAACGCAGCCAAAAATAAATAAATAAATAAATATATTTTAATGCCTGAAACATCTTTTGCATATAGAGATATTAGTCAAAGTCTAAAAGTACAAAGGGTTTCTTGCTTTAGCTCTGTTTCTTAGGGAACATCGGACCAATAAAGGAGTTAACAGATAAAAGGTTTTTCCTCTAGATACCAATTGTGTTACATCGATTATAATGTAAAATTCAAGTGTATAGAAATTCACTTGACAGCTACTAAACAAGACAGCATGAACAAGAGTAATCTAATATATACTAATTTCAGTGGAGAAAATAAATGTTTGTGGGAGGGGGTTGTTTAAAGTGGCATTTAAATATAAGTACTACTGTAAGTACTGTTTCACCGTAAGTTCCCACCGTGCTTCATACAATGCTCAGCACACAGTAAACAGTCAAGTGGTTTAGTGGAAAGAACAGTGGATTAGAAGTCAAGAGGCCTGGATTCTCGCTCTAGCTTCACGACTATGTAATTAGCTAACTTTGAATCTATCATTTTATCCATTTCCTCATCAGTAAAACAGGAGTTGAATCTACCTCACCTGATTCAGAGGCCTGGGTGAAGATGAGAGAATGAATGAGAATGAACACTTTATTTAAATTATAAAGCATTTTTCAGTTCACTAATTTGTCCCCTTATATAATCCTGATATGGAAAGAAAAACTTTATTATAAAATTGCATCTTATCATCACTAAAATCCCCCAAGATCAACAATAATCAAATTCTACCTGTTTCTGTAAGTACATTTTGGGACATGAAATGGTTGGGTATTAAAGCATCAAAGATATTTGAAGGGCTGCTCTCCAAGTTATTTGAAATTCTTAACATAATTTTTAAAATTCCCTCTTGTGAGAATCAAGCCATAGTCGTTCAGGGTTTCAACAACAACCGGGACACCTTATGGGACCAAGCAAGAGCTCTGTTTCTTCTGCCAGACCCCCACTGCAGAAAGTTACAGCCCCTCCCTTGCCTTACAGAAGAGTGATGCTGGAAAATCCAAAATAATTCATTTTTATTCCTACCTGGAGTGATAAAAGGACACTGGGAAGAGTAAGAGTGAAATATAAGGACACGACTTATAGGGTGATGGGCAAGTAGGTCAGTGGTACCAAAGCTTTGAAAATACTCAGAACATAACAAACCACACAAAGCTGGTTCACTTTACACCACCGGTCAACAAACTTTTTCTATAAAGGGCCAGAGAATAAATATTTAAGGCCTTGCAGACCATGCAGCAACTGTCGCAGCCATTTAACTCTGCTTTTGTAGTGTGAAAGCAGTCACAGGCAATACACAAAAACATGTTCCAATAAAACTTATTTATGGATGCTGAATTTTGAATTTCATATAATTTTCAAATATTATGAAATTTTTCATATATTATAAAAAATTATTCTTCTTTTGATTTTTTCAATAATGTAAAAATATAAAAACCATTCTTAGCTTGCAAGCCATACAAAAACAAGCCACAAGCTGGATTTGGCCCACAGACTGACCCCTGTTTTACACAAAGAAATCGCATGAATTTAGGCCAGGCTCCCCAGAAGCAGAACTGAAGAATCAGTGTACATCTAATTTCTTAAGGAAGTCCTGCCATGGGAAACCAGTCAAGGAGAGGAGGAAGCAGAGAACAGGGAAGGAAGAGAAATTGTAAGTCAGCTGTCAAGATGGCCCCCAATGGTTCCCACCTCCTGGTATTCACACCCTTGTGTAGTCGTCTCCCACAATGTACCAGGGCTGGCCTCTGCAATGGAACATGACAGAGATGATGGTATGTCATTTCCAAAATTAAGTTATAAAAGACTGCTGATTTTGTCTTGGGCTCTCTCTCTCTCTGTCTCTCTCTCTGTCTCTGTCTCTGTCTCTCTCTCAGTAGCGTTGGGAAAATGCAGCTGCCATGTCTTGAACACATTCAAGCAGCCCTGTGTAAAGGTCCACATGGCAAGAAATTGAGGTCTCCAGCCAACAGCCATATGAGTGAGCCCCTGGGAAGCAGATTCCCCAGCTTCAGATGACTGTCAACTCCAACTTTATGAGAGACCCTGAGCCAGAACGACCCAGCTAAGCCACTCCCAGATCCCTGACCCTCAGAAACCGTGTGTTAAAACATTTTTGCTGTTTTAAGATGCTAAGTTCTGTGGTAATTCGTCACACAGTAATCAGAATTCCAAAGCCATGCAAGGAGGTAGTCTCTGGTACCTCAAGGGGCTTCTGGAGTTTAAGTTCTTCCTCAGAGTTGCCTTGACCAGAGAGACAAGGGAGCTGGAGCTTTGAAACTCTATCCGCCCATCAGGTAAGAGCCACCCCAGGGGAATATAAACTCCCAGGCACCTCCACCTCTCTGCATGCGAGGGACAAAAGTGGGGGCAGTCCACAGAGAATAAGCCACAGGTGCTGTTTTCGTAGCTGAACGTTTAAAAGGTTTCTTTGGATCTGGATACAGCACTGACATTATCCACTAAAGGCCATTTTTTTTTTTTTGATACAACTGACATATAATATTGTGTAAGTTTAAGGTGTACAGCGTGTTGACCTGACACATTTACACATTACAATGTGATTACCACCAGAGCATTAGCTCATACATCTTTCACACCACATAATTAGCATTTCTTTTTGTGGTGGGAATGATTAAGATCTAGTCTCTTAGCAACTTTGAAGTTTATAATACAGTATTGTTGTCTATAATCACTATGCTGTGCATTAGATCTCCAGGACTTATTTATCCACTAGTTGCAAGTTTTTACCCCTAAACAACATGTGCCCAATTCCCCCACCCCCTCAGCCCCTGGTAACCAGCATTCTACTCTCTGTTTTTATGAGGTTGGCTTTTCTAAATTCTACATATAAGTGAGATCATACAGTATTTATCTTTTTTTTTGTCTGACTTATCTCACTTAGCACAATGCACTACTGGCCATTTTTATGAGTTTTTCAAATGTACAGATACATCTTTAAAGCTAAATTTGAGTGTACAGGTTTGCAACATGTTGTAAATGAAATTAACTTACCAACAAGGCTCAGCATTCCAATTTCACATTCCCTACATGTCCCAAAGACAAGCTGAACATTAAGGATTCTCACCAGAAAAATTAGGTATTGATGCCTTTAGATGATCTAGCATGAAGACAATCAATAAAATCACTCTGTCAGTTACAGATGTTAAATGATGAAAAACAGTATAAAGCTCTTTACACGGCCACAGTTATCAACTTTACCAGGTACAGCGTTCTAGCCTCTAAATTCCTACATAAACTTAGGACAGTATTATAAAAGTTTATAATAAATCCTTCAATAAACAACAAACTAAGGACCTGTTCCCTAACCAATATTAAAACTTTTAAATCAACCCTAGCATTTTTTTAAAGAAAAACTGAAACAGTGACCACCTCTAAATCTTAAATATCCTTCCTCATCTGTACAAATTATCCCGCTTTTCTTCTAATTTATAAGGAACTCAAACTGGACCACAAAGCTTGACACAACTGTAATCTTGCCAAGCACTGATCATATCCAAGCCTGACTGTGTTAAGCTGTCACAAGGGCAAAATGAAAATAGATAGACGTAGCAGGGCTGGACAGCAGAGCCACAAAGCTGTCAGGACACGGCTCTGGTAGGTCAAGGCTTAGGTCCCTAGGAGCCTGCAAAATACAAAGGGATGCTGAAGCACCAGGGAGGGTGCAAGTTCACAGAGACCCCTTTGAGATCTTTCTCCATCCGCAAGCACCACACACGCGCGCACGCGCGCGCACACACCCACCCCCACCCCACCCCCCACCCCCCCCCTACCCCCCCCCCCGACACTAAATCTTGCCCTAATCCTAACCCGTACGCTAACACTAAACCATGCCCTAACAGGTAAGCTAAACCGAGATGATGCCGCCCCCCCCACACACACACACACACTGTGCCGGTCATTTTCATTTTCTATTTACCCTCAGATCCATGTCTTGTTCTTGCCCTGCTGTGCTCCATATCACAGAGAGGCTGACCCCTGCAGGCCGATACCTGCAGTCAACTGGCTTCCGGCTTGTTTCAGCCGATGGGAGGCACAGTCAGAAGACTGGAGGGTAGGAAAGAGGGAGAAGCCAGCGATCTTCTCCCTAACTCTCTCCTTGCTGCAAGGCAGCAACTGTGTCTTTATGGCTCCAGCTCCAGTGGAAAGCCCGTATCCCCTAGCTCCTACCAGGCGACCTCAGTTTCTGTGCTCTGATAACACTCCTGATTCCTACTGCCCTTCAGCCAAGGGGTGACAGCAGCGTCCTCATGTTGTTAATTTTTGTGTTGCCTCACAATCCCCTATTTGGCTTCTCAGCTCTTCCACCTCCTGTGTAACCAATTCCCTGTGTTGATTTTCCTCTACTTGAAATACTTGAAGTGGTTTCTGTTTTCCTGACTGTACCCTCATCCACATACTGGACATGTCTGGACTCAAATGTGAATTTCAACACTGGTATGTGGGTTTCAACAACCAAACTATTCTTATTAATTCAATATATATCAAACAAGGAAGCAACAAGCTGTTTTTGAGCCCCAACTATGTACGTGCCTGCCATTGTGCTCGACACAACAGCTGGGACAGAGACTTTGAGGACTGCATCCATTACCCAAAAAGCTTTTGAGAACAACTCACTTGTGGTTTCTGGGTGAGGTCTCCAAGGTCTGCTTCCTTGGCTTCCTGGAGGCTGCAGCTTTCCTGAGCTTTGTTCTCACATCAGTATTCACCTAAGCTCTTATTCCTATACTAAACCACTTTATTCCCAAATTATCTAGAATGGCTCTGTTTTATTGACCAATTCCAGATTAATACACCATGTAAGTGTATTTTAAGTATGCTGTGTTAAAACCTAGCCAAATAGTCTGCCATGTGAAATTTGAGGTGTCTTTATTTGATGTTCCTTCTTCCCTCAAAGTAACTAACATTATTGAAGCTTATACTGTAAATTGTCCAGCTCAACATCATTCCAACCCTTTCTTGTCTCCTTTTACTATAAAGTCAGGACTGCTGAAAACTCACCTTCCCAGACTCCCTCACATCTAGGGGTGACCATGTGACTCAGTTCTGTCCAATCAAACACAAGTAAAAGTCAACTGGTGCTCCTTTCCCTCTCCCTTCTTCCTCTCGTCTGGATCTCCCTCAGTGCTCAAAGTGAAACAGCCATCGGTTATGATGGTACAGCAGGGAGAGAAGTAGAATTTTATTCTTTGATGGTGTCCTCAAGCTGCTTTCTCCCAGACTTTTGAAGCATTAGACAAATCATCCCAGTAATTTTTTAAAACACTGTTTGTCAGCCTTTCTGCGATTTTTCTGCCAAATGCAATCCCTAACTGATACAATTATGTATAAAGAAGGAACTGTGCTATTTTTTAAAAATCAGATTCACTTAAATTTACTGAGTCTCAAAATACACTCCCTGCTGGGTAAAAGCCGTGTGTGTCTTCTAATTTCTCCACTGTAATCATTACTTAGAACAATGCGTCTTTCCCAAGCATGAAAATAACTTTCTTTGCAATTGGAGTTTACTTTACAAAACAGACATGCTGCTAGTAAAGTCAAATGAAAAGTTAATTATATTTTACACCAGAAAAAGTTACTACTTAAATTAAGCTGTTGGTGAACATTTTTATAATGGAAACACTATTTTAATTTATCTTAAATCCAAATGTTCAAATATCAGATTAGCTTTACCCAAGACCTGAATATATGACTCTATTTTACAGGTTTTCATATTGAGCTAAGAATTAAATAGAAAGAAGTTTTCTTCATAAAGGAATATCACACAGGTAAGTACATGTGGAGGCGTCCAAAGCCTATAGCAGTATAGATTTTCCCACCTGAGAGGCTTCTCAAGCTAAGAAGCAGATGCCACATACTGCTGGATGCCCCCAACTGTCATCGGGGAGCAGCAATTTCTCCTGCCCCTTTGGTTTTGCCATTGCAGTAAGTTGTAGCCCATAGAGGCTAGGGAGAGTGCAGACAGGGATGGTGCTGTTGGTGTCTCATTCTTTGATCCTCCATCTCCCACTTCCTGGGCATTCGTTGCTCTTCTTGATAAGCCAGCAACCTACTCTTTGATAGCATCTTTCATATGGAAGGACTGCCCAAATGATATACGTCCTGCTTCACTAACAGGAAGTTCTTCTCCACCAAGCGTTACAGGAAACGAGAAAAAAAGGAAAAATTACACCAAAAGTACACAGTGATTTCCCCTAATACAAGACTCTGGTCCAGGGCCTATTATTTCATACTTGGACCACTGCCAAATTTTTTAGCTCATCTTCTTAAATTCAGACTCTTCCATTCCTTATTTCAGCCATCACAGTCTCAAATGATTCTTCTTAAAATGGTACATTCATCAAGATCTGTTTGTTCAAAAGTTTTCTGTAGCTCCCTGTGATCTACCACACCAAACTTCAACTCTTCTATTTGGTTTTCAAAGCTCTTAACGGCATTCCGCCTTCTAACCGAACCACATTTATTTCCCAGTCCAGCCAAAATATACACTTGCCTCTCCTGGATCATTTTGTGTGCTTTGGGTTGCAAGTTTTCTTTTTTTTTTTTTTTTTTTTTTGGCTGCGCTAGGTCTTAGTTGTGGCACATGGGATCTTCGTTGCTGCGTGCAGGATCTTCGTTGTGGCGTGCAGGATCTTTTAGTTGTGGCATGCAGAATCTTTAGTTGCGGCATGCGGGATCTTTAGTTGTGACATGCGAACTCTTAGTCGCGGCATGTGGGATCTAGTTCCCTGACCAGGGATCGAACCCGGGCCCCCTGCATTGGGAGTGCAGAGCCTTAGCCACTGGACCACCACGGAAGTCCCTGGGTTGTAAATTTTAAAAAAAGGAAATCCACACAGTTCCATTGGCTCTATTAATTAAACAAGTCTGAAGTGACAGAAATCATAGGATTGACTAATTCAGTGTCTTCACAACATCATCAAGTACCCTGGTTTCTTCCTCTCCTCTCTAACATCCCAGGCCCATCAGCCCATCCTCAGCAGGGAGCCATCCTCAGGATCACACTCCTGTGCTCAAGGCATCACATGCAACAATGTCCAATGCAAGAAGAGAAGGCATTTCTGCCTCTTGTTCTCTTTTCAACCATAAGAAGAGCTTTTCCAGGGACTCCCCTGGTGGTGTAGTGGATAGGACTCCAGGCTCCAAATGCAGGGGCCCTGGGTTCGATCCCTGGTTGGGGAACTAGATCCCACATACGTGCCGCAACTAAGGAGCCAGCGAGCCACAACTAAGGAGCCCTGGAGCCGCAACTAAGGAGCCCATGTGCTGCAATAAGGAGCCTGCCTGCCACAACTAACATCCAGCACAACCAAATAAATAAGTAAATAAATATTAAAAAAAAGAAGAAGACGACGACGAAGAAGAGCTTTCTCAGAAGTCCCCACAACGTCCCCTCATGACCCCTGGCCACTGTATCATGTGTCCATGCCCAAACTTGGCAGGAGGAGAGGGACCACCATGGCTATATAAGGGAGGGTAGAAAAAAACTGGACTCTTCCAGCCAGGAAGAAGAGGGAATGACTGTAGGATAGGCAACCACAACATTTACAATACCCCAGTTCGTTTTTATCCCTACGGATTGCCCTCATTCCAATGTTTGTGCCTTTGTTCTTGCTTTCAGCACCCTAAGCACTCCCTCCTCCTTTTCACCGTACAAATGCTTCCCATTCCTGAAGATCATGGAAATGTAAGAAAGAGAGACTGACCCTGAGAGATCAAATAGCCAAGGTTACATGGCCAGGAAGAAGCCAAGCTGGGGTTAAAACCCAGAACTTTCTAACCCAAAATCACATGTGCCCCTTCCACCTTCTAAGACCCATCTTCTCTGTAAAATCTCCAGTTGCCATATCATTTTCCCAATTTCGACTCGACCCCATGCTTAACTTCCTTCTCCCCCAAATTCCCAGGATAATAAGCAAAGAAATATATAAAATGGGAAAACCTATAGCAACCCTAGGAGACATGGAAGGGTAGCATATTGTGTAGATGGGACTGGATTAAGTAAAGGATTTACCAGTGGGCTAACCCCTGGGGAATAATGGATAGAATTTCACAGAAGCTCTAAATAGGAACAAGTAGGCAGTGGGCCAAATGGGAAAGAAAAAACACAAACATTTCTAGAAGTATACAAGTACTTATTTATGGGGCAGAGAGAGACCAGTGGACATCACTGCCAGCTAGGCTCAACTTGGTGAAACAAAGGGGCTAAGAAAAGCAAAGGCACTGCCCTCGAAGACTGTTAACAAGGACAAGCGTGGTTTTGGAAGAAGTGGGGCAGGACCCACCATTCGTTACAACAAACATGAAGGAGAAAATACTTAGCCCAGCAGTTCACTTCCCTGCCCCATGTCTGTCTCCTTTATAAATCTCTCTTTCTATTCCTTTCAGTCAAGTGAAACCACTATTTATCAAAGTAAAACAATACAAAACACAATCTTTTCCTTGTATCTTGGATTAAACTATTTAAACTGGGACCCGCACAGTCTCTGACATGTCAATCCCAGGAATGGTTAAGCATAAATATCAGGAAGAACAAATAGAAAACACTTACTGAATGGAGAGAGAGAGAGAGAGAGAGAGAGAGAGAGAGAGAGAGAGAGAGAGAGAGAGAGAGAGAGAGAGAGAGCCAGAAGTTCAACTTATAAAGACCCTCTAAGGATTCAGAACAAAAAAGTTTTAAGGGACTTCTTTTTAAAAGTAAAGTAGAACAATATAAAAATCTGTCATTTGGATTTAGAATAAAATTTGAAATGACATTTTATTTCTAAAAACAGAACCACCCTAAGGTCAGGAAAGACTACTTTCAGATAAAAAATATACTGGAGCTAGACAGCCTATTGCAGAAAACTAAACTAGAGAATTAGAATGAGTTTGATAAATTTTCCCCAAACTCAGAAGAAATTGATAAAAAGATAAATGCCATGGGAAAATGCAGGGGACATGGAGGATGAATCTAGGAAACTACATATCTGAACTATAAACCAGATGTCATTTGGCCCCCTTGCTCCTTGGGCATCTGGGTGTAATTAGCTTGGGCCCTGCTATTTCCATGACCCATGAAAGGCCAGTGCAATCCCCTCAATTTCTATTCATTAGGAGTTTAAGCTCGCAGTGCCCTTCTGGCCCAATTTCCATATTTTGTCTCTATTTCTTGCCACATCAAACTGGACAGGATTCAACCCCTTTACCAGCTCCACCAGAAGTCCACTCAGTAATATATTAGGATATTTGAAACTTATCATATGCCTTTTCAATGCCTTCCTCCCCTTTTTCCTTCTCCCATCTCTGTTCCTCATCCCTACCCTTCAAAATTGCACTCATTCACTCATTCACTCATTCAGTAAGGATCCACTATGCTGGCAAAACAACAGTGACTCAGACAGGCAAGTCCCTGCCCTCATGGAACTTACATTCTAGTGGAGGATACAGAAGACAATTAACAAATAGATAATGTCAGATGCTGTATTAGTTTTCCAGGGCTGCCGGAACAAACTGGCACAAACTGGGTAGCTTAAAACAACAGAAATTTATTCTCTCACTGTGCTGGAGGCTAGACGTCTGAAATTAAGACGTCAGCAAGGCCGTGTTTCCTCTAAAGGCTCTAAGGAAGAATCCTTCCTTGCTTCTTCTATCTTTCGGTAGTGGCCAGCAATCCTTAGCATTCTTTGCATGTGGCACTCCATCTTCACAAGGCCTTCTTTCCCTGTATGTCTCCTCTGTGTCTCTGTATCACTCTCTCTTAATAAGGACACCAGTCATTGGATTTAGGGCCTCTCCTAATCCAGTACAACCTCATCTTAATTTGATTATGTCTGCAAGGGTCTTATTTCCAAATAAGGTCATATTCATAGGTACCAGAGGTGAGGACTTTGTTATGGGGTGAATTGTGGCCCCCCCAAAAATTCATATGTTCAAGTCCTAACCCCCAGGACCTCAAAATGTGACTATATTTGGATATAAGACCTTTAAAGAGATAATTAAGGTTAAATGAGGTCACTGGGGTGGTCCCTGATCCAGTAGGACTGTTGTCCTCATAAGAAGAGGAGATGAGGACCCAGACACATGCAGAGGGAAGACCATGTGAAGAAAGAGGGAGGCGATGGCTATCTACAAGCCAAGGAGAGAGTCATCAAAAGAAACCAACCCTTCCAACACCTTGATCTTTGACTTCTAGCCTCCAGAACTGTGAAGAAATAAATTTCTGTTGTTTAAACCACCCAGTCTGAGGCATCTGTCACGGTAGCCCTAGCAAACCAACACAGATTTCAATATATCCTTCCAGGGGATACAATTCAACCCACAATTCAATAGGTAGTGATAAATGCTATAAAGACCAATAAAATAAAAAAGGAAGATAGTGAGAGGGAAGGGGTGGGCAAAGGAATTCAGTTCTCCCCATCTCTAATCCCCAACTGGCTTACCCCAAAACTACCGAGGTGCAGCAGAACAAAGAGCTCTTTATATAACTGGATCTACTTTCCTTGGAAGGTAATTGGGGGAAAAAATAGCAAAAAGTTCTGTTAAATGACACAGACAATTATTGAGCACTTATTGTCAGGCAGTATGCCAAACTTTAACTGCATGATCTCATTTAATCCTTATAACAACCCTATGGATTGAGTACTATTATTTTCTCCATTTTACAGATGAGAAAACAGAGAGTTAAGAGGGCCAGGTGACTTACCCAAGTCCAAATACCTAGAACCTAGACCCTCTAACCCCAAAGTCCCCCCTCTCAACCACTATAACATACCACCTCCTCTTTATGTATAGGTTATAAGTGAGAACTTGTTATACAGAACTGCTCTTTAGGATCAAGAATTTCTTTCATATGTTAAGAGTACTGTGTAACTGCGTATCAGATATATGTACGACTCACCACAGCTCTCCCTGTTTTCTGTTTTCAAATATGAAAGGAATTAATGGAAACACTTAGTGTCCTTTCTTATTACAAATCAATTTCTTTTAGCCATGGAGAAAGACCCAAGTATCCATGTGTCCTCAAAGTCAGGGCTTCTCCAAAGCCAAGTTCTTTTTCAGATACTTTGCCCTCCTGTGACAAGGTGATCCCAGACACAAGTCCTCACCACACTCTAAATTCACTGAGGAGCTACTGCTGGAGGTAGATACCTTCAAAGTAAAGATTTCAATAATCAATTCCATGTTCCCCAAAACACACTTATTAAACTGCTTAGACTGAAACAGAGACCCTAAAAATGCTGCTCGCCTAGGGAATTCTTCAGCTGATTGCATTACTGGGCTACTGAGGAGGGTGAAAGCAGACCAGGAAACACTAAAGTCCCTGGTGTAGCACATGGTCTTCAGGAAACACAAAGCTAGGTCTTCTAAGGAAGACAGTCACTCCCAAAACAAGACAAAATAGAAATCCTGTAACAAAGACCTGGAAAATGGTCCCACCGCCATGAAAAATAAGAGTCATAATTACAACAAAGGGAAAGGAAAATCGAGGCAGAGAACCTCATGCTGAGAGGTGATAGAGCACCAGTCAGTTTCAAACTGGAGACTGGGAAGAGCCACATCTATTCCCAACCCTTCCCACTGAGTAACATTTATAGCTATGACTTTCTTGCTGTTTGTAGCAAGCCTTTATAGATGTCTTAAGAATATGTCCAATATAGAAAAGGGCCTGTTGTTTTGGCTTCTCTACCACTAAGCTATTGATATTTTAGGGGAGTAACTGAACTTCTCAGTACTAACTCGTTTCCTCCGTGAACTGGTATCCCCCAAAGATAAGTGAGTTTTCAGGGCATACACAAAAGTAACTGTAAATCCAGTGCCTAAATGGCATCTGTAGTTCATCAGCCATTGAGGGAGAAGGAGGCAGCCTAGCTGTAAAGCATTTCCTCTGGCTCACATTTGTCCTTGCCTCATCTTATAGACACGCATGCACATCTTGCGATTTGGCATTTTTTAAGAACGAGGACAAAAAAGGGGGGTGTAGTTTTGCAAACTAACAAGTGATCTTTCGCCAAGAGAACTGCCATGATCGGTTTGCCTGCAGTGAAAAGTTGCTTTCATCCCACACAGTCCAGCTGTTATTCTCAGGTTGCTGAAATAATGAGCAACATTAAATAACAGAGTCGAAATCAGCCACCAAGACTCACAACCCCGTTTGGTCCCGTGTAAATTAGAGCGTCATACAGAATGGTGGTGTTCCTTTCAGCCAGCGCCCCCATCCCTAGCACCCACAGTATCCCCCTTTAAGCACTATCAGGTTATTAGGGCAGCTGGGAGAGCATGGGTCAGTGTTCCCCCAGCACTTCCTGCCAGGAGAGAAAAATTAGTCTTAGTCTTACAACTGTCTGATGTTTTCCTTCATGCCTCCGCTGCAAAGTGGCCAGTATCTGAGTTAGTGAAACAGCACTTCTTACAGACTGCACCTTTCATCCAGACCACTGTTAAGAGTCCCACCCTCCTTCTAGCCACGTGACCAGTCTTCTTGTCACCGTGAGTTCACTACCATCATTCAGCAACTATATCTTAAGTGCCTATTATGTGGCAAGCCCTGTGCTATAGGTTAGGGCTAAGCATGTCACCATCATCCCTAACCACATGGTCCCTGATCCTCAGAGAGCTGACCTTTCAGAAGGAGAGATGGCCAGTCAGACAATCAACTACAACAACATGGACTGTGTGGTAAACAAAAAGAGGGTGGCCGTGGAAGCACATACCCAGCACAGCTCACTTCCTCTACCTAACTGGAGAGGAGGCTTCTCAGACGAAGTGCACCTAAGTTGAGACCCGAAGGATGAGTAGGAATCATCAGAGGAATCATCGGAGGAACACGCCTCCTGCCTGGCTCGAGGTGTGTTCCAGGCAAAGGTAACAACATACGTGAACGTTCAAAGGAGAAGGAGTACAAGTAGGTTGCTGTCATTAAAAGAAGTTCGCTGTGTCTGAAGCCTGGAGTTCAAGGAGCCATGGCTCACTAGGCTTCCTTGGACAGCTCATTCTCCTACTCTGTATAGCACCTGCTTCCTCCAACTTAACAGTGTCCCCTAATCCAACATTCATCACCTCCTTAACTCTCACAACATGATACCACCTACTATTTTATAGACAAAATAGAGGCCACTAGACAGGAACTCCCTCAACTTTCTGCTACCAAGCGCAGAAGCCTACATACATCTGTGTCCATCCTGAGTGCTTTCCCCAACCTGACCCTTTACAGTACAGCTGAGGCCTGCCTCTCATTCAAGGCCAATTCCTTGATGCTTTGGATCCCATTTTCCTCCGGCCCTCCGTAGAAACTTATTTTTCATTATTTCTTCTTTCTCTTATATATTCAGCCTCCTTCCTCAAATAGACCATACCCATAAGCTTTTAAACATGCTCAAGTTTCTCCCATTTAAAAAAAATATTTCCTTCTATGCCATATTCTCCAAGTAAATAGTAACCTATCTCCATCTTCTGCTTCTTAGCAAAAGTCCTCCCAAGAGTTGTCTATACTTACGATCTCCATCTCTTCACCTCCTAGTTATTCTCCAATTCATTCTAACCTGGTTACCACATCTCCACTCCACTATGTGGCTCATATTAAAGTCACCAGTGACATCCACGTTGCTAAACCCAAAAAGGACATTTTTCAGACTTCATCTTCTTTGCATCTCAAGAACATTTGACAGTGTGATCCAATCAGTCTTTTAAATACTCTTCGTCCTTGGCTTCCACAACACACTCCCTTCTCCTGTTTTCATCTTACATTACATTCATTCCTTCTAAGTCTCATTTTCATAGTTTATCCTCTACCAAGCCATTCAACGTCTGAGTTTTTCAAGACATAATTCGGGGCCCTCTTTTCTTCCCAGTACTCTGTACGTAAAATCATAACCATGACTTTGATTATCATCTTTATGCAGCTAATTCATAAATTTATATCTCTAGCAGGTCCCATAACTATATACACACACATCTGCTTACTTGGCATTCCACTTAGTTGTCTCAAATGCACCTCAAACTCTAAATGCCCAAACTCAAACTCACAGCCTCCCGTGCCCTTCCTTCTGCACACAAACACACACTCAAACATGGTCCTCTTCAGGCATTTCCTACCTCAACAAATGGTACACCATCTATTTTCTAAAACCAGAATTTCAGGAATCATTGCATTTTCCCTTCATTCCCTGCTTCCAAATTATTACTGAATCCAATTAATTTTGCCTCCAACACGTCTCTTGAAACCATACCCTTCTCAACATTTCAGCTGCTACCTTCCTAATTCACACTATCACCATCTGTTAACTAAACTATTACAGTGATCTACACACTAACCTCACTTACCTTGCTCTGTAGACTGATCTTTTCAAAACTCAAATCAGGACTTCCCAGTGCCAGCCAAGTTGAAGTAAGCCCACTGTAGTCTCTCTCTCCCAATGATTATAACTAAATACTTGTAACACAGTGATTACAACTAAATACTCTGGATACAAAAGGCAACTTCCTGAGGACTCTGCAAAGTAAAGAACAGCAAGGAAATTTGGGAGAGAAGTCAAAATTTGAAAAAGCAAATCCATGTGATAGTGAGTTCCCACGTATTTTTTCCTCTTACCTCCCCCAGCTTTGACACCAATTACAAAATTATGCAGTGTATCCAGGCAGCAAGACCTCTGGGAGAAACCCTATATTCCTGACCAGAGGACCAGGAAAGGGGGTGCTTGCAAGTGGAAGAGTATAGGAGAATCCCTACATAGTTTTCTTTTTTCTCTCCTTGCCTTCCTCTGTGAAGGATCTCACTCATGGAACTACACATTGGCAACACAGACAGGCAAAACTCCAAGAGAAAGTCTGTCTTTCTAGACAGAGGAATTTTAAAAGAAGTCTGTGGTGTAAATACTGTGGAAAAAAATCCTTGGTTTTTCTCGCTCTCTCACTCTCTCTTCTCACCACTTTGTCCCAAAGGCAGTTGTAATCACACAGAAATGCATGGCAGCAGCACAGGAAATTAAAACTTCTGAAGAAATGCTGCCTTTCTGGCCAAATGACCGGAAAGAGGGGCATCTGAAGTCCACAGAGTATGGGAAGAATCCTGGAAAGGAAAGAGCTGGAGAAGGGAATCCCTTAAGTCTGTGTACAAACCCCTCAGCTGTGTATGTGTGGGACATACCCAAAGCAGCTAGGATCTAAGGGACTTGAACAACATTATCAATCAATCAAACTTGATCTAACTGACTTTTATAAAACACTCCACCCAAAACCAGCAGATAGCACTGTACACCTATTATAATGGTTAAAACCAAAAGCTCCTTGACATTGGTCTTGGCAATGATTTTTTGGATATGACACCAAAGTACAAGCCACAAAAGCAAAAACAAACAAGTAGGATTACATCAAACTAAAAAGCTTCTGCAAAGCGAAAGAAACAACTGACACAAAAAAAGAGGCAACCTATGGAATGGGAGAAGATATTTCCAAACTACGTATCAGATAAGAGTTTAATAACCAAAATTTATACGGAACTCATGCAACTCAGTAGCAGAAGACATAATCCAATTAAAAAATGGGCAGAGGACCTGAATAGACATTTTTTTCCCAAAGACATACAAATGGCCAACAGGAACATGAAAAGATGCTCAATATCACTAATCATCAGGGGAATGCAAATCAAAACCACAATGAGATATTTCCTCACACCTATGTGGATGTCTATTATCAAAAAGACATGGTGTAACAAATGTTGGTGAGGATATGCAGAAAAGGGAACCCTTGTGCACTGTTGGTGGGGATGTAAATTGGTGCAGTCACTATGGAAAACAGTATGGAGGTTCCTCAAAAAACTAAAAATAGAACTATCACATGATCCAACAATACCACTTCTGGGTATATATCTGAAGGAAATGAAATCACTATCTGAAGAGATAGCTGCACCCCAATGTTCACTACAGCATTATTCACAGTAGTCAAGACACAGAAACAATCTAAGTGACCATGGACAGACGAGTGGATAAAGAAAATGTGATACACACACACACACACACACACACACACACACAATGGAGTATTATGCAGCCATAAAAAGAAGGAAATTCTGCCATCTGTGACAACATGGATGGGCCTTGAGGGCATTATGCTAAGTAAAATAAGTCAGAGAAAGACAAACACTGTATGATTTCACTTATATGTGGAATCTAAAAGAAGCCAAACTCATAAAAGCAGAGAGTAGAATGGTGGTTGCCAGGGGCTGGAGGGTGCAGGAAATGGGCAGATGTTAAAGTGCACAGACTTGCAACCAGTAGATAAATAACTCCTGCAGATCTAATTCACAGCACAGTGATTATAGACAACAATATTGTATTATAAACTTCAAAATTGCTAAGAAAATAGATATTAATTGTTCCCACATAAAAAAGAACTGATAATTTTGCGATGTGACAGAGGTATTAGCCAATGCTACAGTGGTAATCACATTGCAATATATAAATGTGTCAAATCAATACAGTGGGGAGATGTTGGTCGAAGGGTACAAACTTCCAGTTATAAGATTAATAAGTTCCAGGGATCTGGAACAAATTGTATGGTGACTATTGTTAACAACACTGTATTATATACTTGAAAGTTGCTAGTAGATCTTAAATATTCTTACTACAAAAAAACTGTAGTTATGTCAGGTGATGGATGTGTCAACTAACCTTATTTTGGTAATCATTTTACAATATATATGTATATCAAGTCATCACATTGTACACCTTAAATGTATAGAATGCTATATGTTAGCTCTATCTCAGTAAAGCTGGGGGGTGGAGAATGGCTAAAGCAAAAAAAAAAACTGACAATACCAAGTGCTGATGAGCATGCAAGGCAACTGGAACTTATATACTGCTGGTGGGAATGCAATACAGTACCACCACTCTGGAATGGCAGCTTCATGTAAACATACACTTACCATAATTTCTCTAGTTTAAGAGCAGGAGTGGGGCTGAATGAGTCTTAGAAAAAGACATGACATGTAGGGTCAAAGAGGCTAGAAGGTTTAAGGTGTTTATGGATGTTTTGAAGCATCTGAGTAGAGATGAACAAGAAGACAAGTGTAAATAGAAGAAAATAAAAGACCAGGTTAAGAGCATCTTCCACACATGTAAGGAAAGTGAAGAAATTTACAGTTAAAGAGGTGATGTCTCAGGGATCAAAATCAAGATCTTTGAGTTGCAGCCATAAAAAGAAACAAAACTGAGTTATTTGTACTGAGGTGGACCTAGAGTGTGTCATACAGAGTGAAGTAAGTCAGAAAGGGAAAAACAAATACCGTATGCTAACACAGATATATGGAATCTAAATTTAAAAAATGGTTCTGATGAACCTAGGGGCAGGACAGGAATAAAGACACAGACGTAGAGAATGGCCTTGAGGACACAGGGAGGGGGAAGGGGAAGCTGGGACGAAGGAAGACAGCAGCATTGACATAATGACACTACCAAATGTAAACTAGATAGCTAGTGGGAAGCAGCCGCATCGCACAGGGAGATCAGCTCGGTGCTTTGTGACCACCTAGAGAGGTGGGATAGGGAGGGTGGTAGGGAGACGCAAGAGGGAGGGGATATGGGGATATATGTATATGTATAGCTGATTCACTTTGTTATACAGCAGAAACTAACACACCATTGTAAAGCAAGTATACTCCAATAAAGATGTAAAAAAATAAAAAAGATCTCTGAGTTGACTAAGTCTTAAGATGATAAGATCCAAGGTGTATCGGGGCTTTGGTCTCAATGCCCAGACAGATATGTGTTCTGCTATAAGTTGTGAAGGCTCAAAGTTGCCTAGCTGGACACTTTCTTAGCAGAACTGATGTGACTAGTTCCTGCATATAGTTATAAAGTGTCATTTCTTTGGCAGTCTTTATCCCATTTATTTCCTACCCTAATTTCCATTTTGCGTATGGAAGTGAACCTAAATATTTCTCACAGACTCATCAAATACACAGCATCCTCAACATATTATATGTATTTTATTTATAAATAATATAAATATACAACTGAAAAATATCACACACATCATGACTTTCCCAAAAATAGAAGTTATTTTTTCAAGAGATAAACATTATAAAAACAACATCTTAAAGTAATTTTATGTCATTTCTTAATGGTACCAAAATCCTGTTTTTCTCCCGAAAATATTATGCTGTTGTCAGTTCTAAGAAAAATGATGTGATTGAATATGCTTCATCTTCTTAAATCTTAGTTTAACACCCTCTAATGTAGCAATTTTAAGTTCTAATTCTAAGTTCAGCTTAATAGCTGCCATGACTAAAGAAGACATATCACAAAAATATGTACTTACAAATGAAAGAAATGCATCATGGCCCATGCTAACCAAATCATGATACTTGCTTTTTGTTCCCAGTAACCAATTATACACAATGGGTTTGGGGGCAGGTAGGGCAGTTAATTTCCACCCTCCTTAACACTAATCCATTATTCTTACAAACTAATCAGAATGTGCCAAATTTTTATATCTTTGACAAACTGTCTCAACTCCCACCAAAATTCTTTTTTGACAAAATTTAAAGGTATTAGAAACTTCTGTTCCCAACATGTGCATGCGTGTGCGTGTGTGTGTGTGTGTGTGAGTGAGTGATACTTATATGTGACACTGGCTTTCAATGACAAAAATCTCAAAAGGAAGAAAACATTCCCAAACATCTATTTCCAAAATGCACTCTCCATTACACAAGTTTGTTTTGAAAAGCAATTACTTTCTCGCATAGTGTTAAAACATCAACTTTATATTGAAGATACAGATTGTGTGCATGCCTGTGGGTGAATAAATACAAGTAAGCATTCTACTGTCAGATATGACTAGGCATCATTGCTCATACCCGACAATGAGGCTAAGGAAGAATTCACACAAGGAATAGAAGAGTCAGCTCTGCCATTTTCCGATGGTTTGCTTGTACTTGCATTCTGAGTACTCTCTTAACCCTCAGTTTCTTGGCAGAATTCCTCTTAACCCATTTGATCCATTTGGAGACCAACAGATCAATTAATATATAATATACTTAACATATACCATAAATCCACTAAACAGGGCACAAGTCAACTGAAATACACAAAAGAGTGAAATACGTGAGTGAGTCACCATCAAGCCTCCTGAATTCCCTTTGACCAAAGAGAACCCATAATCATCTCATATATGAAATGAATAGATGCATCTATATCGGCTTGTTTATTACACAATAAGAAAGCCTAATTTCTTTCTTATTTTTATATAAAAACAAATAGAAATAGAAACTAAATTTTTGCTCCACAAATGTTCCCTCTCTGGGGCACACATTCCACTATGGAGAGATTCATAAAATATAAAACAGCAAATCCATTTAAAGAAACTTTTTACAACCAATAAAATGATATGATAGAATAATAATTAAATATGGGGAAAGAAAATATACCAGTAGAGTGAAAGGCAGTTTACCAATAGTGATTTTCATATAGGTGGGACAAAGGAAATATGTTTATATATAGGTGAATACAGTCAAAGAAAAGTTACTACAAGCATACACACCAAAATGTTAGCAGCAATTATCTCTGGATAGTAAGACTATGAGTAATTTCTACTTCCCTGCATGTTTTTCTTTTACATTTTCCAAAATGTCTTCAATCATTTTCTAATCAGAGGAAGACATGTTACTTTTTTTTCCCCACTATTTCACAAGAAGTATGTGTTACCTTGTTATTTTGTAACAAGATTGTTTTGAAACATGATGACTATACAGTATCCATTCCATTCATTCATAAAAAGGTCGACAGTTCACTGAGTACCAGGCACTGCTCCAGACCCCAGGGGACACAACAATGAGCAGAAACAGACTCTGTTCCTGCCCTCATGAGGGAGAGGAAGACAGTAATCAATAGATTAAAAACACAACAGAAGTAAGAATTATGAATGGAGAGTATACAGTGCCATCAAAATCCAAAAAGGGAGACCTAACCTAGAATGGAGGAAAAAAGATACTGCAAGTATGTGGTGGATGTCCAGACCTCTTATTTAAAACATTTTAAATGAAAATGCTGTAATTTTTCATTCAAAACCAAACTGTAATAATCTGTGGGTTATTTGTAGTTTTCTATTATTTATATCTCTATTCCCTTCTATTAGGATGAATAGTAAACAGTTGCTTGAACTTTCCAAAGTGTCAGAAAATGAGAAAACTGAGGAAAGAATACTTCGGCAAAATCAAAAGTATACTAAAACAATCTTTAAGCCCTCCACGAGGTGAAAATCAAAAGTAAACTTCTAATCTAACCATAATAAATGATGAAAAGAGAGAAATTCTAACAGAAGTAGAATTTCAAGTGAGCCAGTCCCTAGAGAGATGGGTCCCATTTACTGTGTTTCCTTGGTTACCACTAAAAACCGGTGAAAGACATTTGAGAACAGTCAGGTTTAATGGGAAAGATGTGACAAGACTGAACTTACCTCAGATAGAGTTAGACAGACACTGTCAATTTCATGGTCCTGCCCTTCCCAATTTATACATTTCACCAATGTGCAAATGACTCAAAAGAAAGATGCATACAAATCTGGCTTCTATACTGCATTCCCCCAAATGCTAGACAAATATAAATTAATGAGATTACCACCTCATCTGGTTTTCTAATACTGCTCTCCTAAGGCATTTTGGAGGGTCAGTGATTTTTCAATTCCTTAAATCATTTCTGCCAGCGCTGCTGCTTACGATAAATTGCTAGAAGCCTAAGTCTGCCATGTTCCTTTCCTTGATGAAAATGCAAATCTTTCCAAACACATTGATTTTATCATTGTAAAAGCAGAGTATACTGCCTGGCATTTTGTAAGGCTCTAAGTCACACTAGATAATGGGAATTTTAAAGAGAGACGCCACCACTTTGCCCATCATTATCATTTCTTCTGAAGAAATGAAATGGTCCTGAACAGTGCACCAGATCACACCTGGGATACACCAAAGCTACTGGCCATTCTTTTAAGAAGACTTCATGATTAAGAGCCCATGTGACAGGCAGCACTGTGACACTGTAGACAATTGAGTTGCTGAATTTGGGGGCAGAAGTGAATGTTGATTAGTGTCGGTTACCACTTTGGGTGAAGGAAAGTGCTGCTAAGGTGTTCCTTTTCCTGCCTTTCCCAGAAAGATGAGCAAAAAGGCAGTGTGTCATAGTTAACGACTCTCTCAGCTCCATTACTCCTGGCCTAGCATCTGAGAGAGGTAAATGATTTCACTGATTAGAAAATGAATCTTGAAAATGCAAGAGCTGCACAGAATACTGGCCCAGAATTGCACAGATATTTGAATGAATGTGGAGAGTAAATTCATTTAAAATTACTCCCCGTGAAAATGCACTATTAAAGATGTGTGTTTTGGTCCAATGACCATTTCTGATAATATCATTAAGTACTCTTTCATGGTACTAAATTCAAGAATAGTTTAGATATTTAAATATGCACCTTTTCTGGGGGGCTTCCCTGGTGGCGCAGTGGTTGAGAGTCCGCCTGCCGATGCAGGGGACACGGGTTCGAGCCCTGGTCCGGGAGGATCCCACATGCCGCGGAGCAACTGGGCCCGTGCACCACAACTGCTGAGCCTGCGCTCTGGAGCCCGTGAGCCACAACTACTGACCCCAAGTGCCACAGCTGCTGAAGCCCACGTGCCTAGAGCCCGTGCTCGGCAACAAGAGAAGCCCACGCACCACAACGAAGACCCAACACAGCCTAAAATAAAAATAAATAAATTTTTAAAAAATAAATAAATAAATATGCACCTTTTTAAACATTAGAAATCTAGCTCAATTCACACCAACCCATAGGGATAGATATACCTTATTTCCACAAATGAGTCCTCTTTTTGGCTGAAGAAGTCATATCTTAATAGTACAACAAGGTTGAAGAGAAGCTGTAAGAGTGAAATGTTGATAGTGATGGCCATACTGACATTTCTATAATATACTGAATGTGAAAATATAGGGAATGAGTTGCTCCCTGGGCATAAGGTAGACATTTTGAGAGGTACATTAACTTGTTCAGTCTACTAGTGTACCATTTAGTAAACTGTATCTCCAGGGCATTACATAGCATCATAATGGTCAGGAACAAAGTTAGGATTGGAAATGCATTATCTGCTGTGCAGACAGTAGTTCATTCACCCCATGAAATCTGGCCCAATGATTATTTAATCCAGTGCACTGAGGACTACTAATTTGGCACACAAAATTAGGCAGTATGTACTTTTGTCTTTGGTGCAGAGACAAATATTCCCTTTAATAGACATTTCTACATGTAATACGTAGGAAAGACATTAGACCACAAATGCTGAACAAGATATGGTTAGAACTAATGGGTTTGTTTCTATCCTATCTCTATCAGTCATCCCCTTTGTCTTTTCTCCTTTGTGGAGGAAGCTATAAGAGTATTTCCTTAAGACTTGTTCCTCATTCCATGAGGACCTAGCCCCAAAGGATGAAGCAGGTACAAACATCACTCAACAAACACGGTCACAAAGACAATTCAGTGGGATACCAGTAGCAGCTGTGCTACTTGCCTTACTTAAAGTTATTACATATCCACTGAGACAGATGCCAGATGATAGCTATTTCATGGATTACCGATGAACATCAAATAATATAAAACAAAGATAAAATACAGCGCAGGTGAATAAAAAAGAAGATAGAGTGGAGTAAGATTACAAATAAAAATACATTTGGGAGTAATGATGCCAAAGTTATACGGGTGGTCAAACATAGGGGTTCAGATAAGAAAACCAAGGCTAGCAATGGAGGTGTAGAGTCAGAATTCTAACACCAGACGGGGCCTCAGGGAGCCCCATCATGTATCAAACGAAGAACCTGAGGCTCAAAGGGGCAGAACAACTTGTTCAAAATCACATGGATTATCAGTTACAGTGATAGGACTAGAAACCCGTAGTAGTTCTGTCTTTTCTTCTTTAGCATTAAACAATGGCAATGAAATGCATGAATTGAAGAAAGTGGTTCCTGGTCCTAGAGAAGCTGAGCTGTTCTTCTGACAGAGCTGAAAGACCTCAGACTCCTTCAAGAGCACTATTCCATACGAGGAAAAGCAAAAAAATATATAAATGTGCATAACACACCTCTATTTATATATAATCTTTAAAACACAATTCCAATGATTTAATAAATTCCTTGAAATGAACTCAACTGCTGTGTGAGACAACGCAGCTTTATGGCTTTGTTGCTATACTGTGTATTCAGCCCTGGAAAACAAACAAAATAATACTGTTCTGTGAAGAGAGCCACCAGATTGTATTATTTAATACTCCTGATAGATGATAGTCATTTTTGCAAGTGGCATCTGGCCAAGGTTGTGGGTCTCAAAGAGTGTCTCAACTGTGCTCAGTCATTGCATCTCCTTCGATTAAAAAACCGTATTGAGATTTCTAGAACCCACAGCAATCAATCTGCTTGATTAATGAAATTTTTTCTAAGGCTTTTGTTTTCCTGGCACTGGCTCTCAAAAAATTTAGACACTCATTTCCTTCTCCATTTGTGGTTGCTAGGAAAGAGAGATTTGGTGATAAATATTTATTATGTTCCAATTCCTGTCTCCCTTATGGTGGGGTTATTGCTTTATTCAGCTCCAAAGCTAAGGAAAATGTCTGCAGTGTCATTAATAATAAACAAAGCTATAGTGTGTGTGCAATAATGAATTAAGCTCATCCCAGCCCATCTGTGCATCACCATTCACAGGCAGCTTGTCAAAGGAAGGTTCTGCAGAATCCAGAGATCCTTGGTCCTCTCA
Source organism: Lipotes vexillifer (assembly GCF_000442215.2). Classification (NCBI taxonomy): domain Eukaryota; kingdom Metazoa; phylum Chordata; class Mammalia; order Artiodactyla; family Lipotidae; genus Lipotes; species Lipotes vexillifer. The sequence continues at coordinate 647,376 of NW_006771242.1, forward strand.
TTATGTAAGTAATCTGTGGGAGGAGGCGAGTTAAGTTGTAAAATATTATTATACTAAGTGAGCAACCTCTTTTCCCAAATACGTGTCTGGCAATGAAGCAAAATTCTAACTATTGTTGCCCCAGGGTTGAGGGTGAAAAAAAGGAAAAATTACCAAGGCTCATTTGACCTTGGAGAAACAACGGAGCAGCCTCCCTATGGAAATTAAACAGCTGGAGAGGGGCAAGGATCAGTCTGGAGTTTTTCACTTTTTCCATTTCTTGGCCAATTTAGAATGGTTCCCTCAGGGTGCTGGTGAGCCTTTCCCAAACTGCTTCAGAAAAACTTCACTAACATTTCTTCTGTTTCCCTTCATTAATTCTTCTCTAGTAAACGGCACTGTAAGTACTTATTGTTCTGACAATAAACCCCTGTTCTCTTTTAGAAAAAGGCCTCCACATTTCCTTAACCTATTGCTAACAGAATAGATCCTCTACATACTTGCTTCTTGAGCTTTAATGAGCACATGAGCTGCCTAGGAGTCTTGTTAAAATGCAGATTCTGATTCAGCAGGTCTGAGATGGGACCCGAGATTGCAAGCCTTTGAGATACGCCAATGCTGCTGTCTGCAGAGCTCCCTTTGAGTAGTAAGACCATAAATGATTCGTCTCTCCCCTTGGAACTTCAAAGAGTCAAGCAAAGACAATAAATTAAGAAGTCCACATAAACAAAGACAACATTTTAAAATATTTTATATATAATATTTCATACTTTTAAAATAGATGTATTTGATGTTTTCATGCAGAGTTGCCTCTCAACATGTTGTTTCTCTAAATTATAACACCCTGTGACTGGATAAGTCCCTCAAGCTAAAAAAGAAAATATTGCTCTTATGAATGGTACTGCCCTAAAAGGGTGGTTCTACTGTTCGTTGCCAGTATACCTGCTCCTCATCTAGATCATAAGCTCCCTAAAGCTACAAGAGACATCTACTATTCCATCTTTTTTTTTAATGATCTTTTAAAAATTTTTTTTATTATTTATTTATTTTTGGCTGCGTTGGCTCTCAAAAAAATTAGACACTCATCTCCTCCTCCATTTGTGGTTGCTAGGAAAGAGAGATTTGGTGATAAATATTTATTATCTTGTTGCTGCACACAGGCTTTCTCTAGTTGCGGCAAGCAGGTGCTACTCTTTGTTGTGGTGCGAGGGCTTCTAATTGCGGTGGAGTCTCTTGTTGCGGAGCATGGGCTCTAGGCACGCAGGCTTCAGTAGCTGTGGTGCGCAGGCTCAGTAGTTTTGGTGCATGGGGTTAGGTGCTCCGCGGCATGTGGGATCTTCCCGGAGCAGGGCTGGAACCCGTGTCCCCTGCATTGGCAGGCAGATTCTTAACCACTGCGCCACCGGGGAAGCCCACGCCTATTCTATCTTAATAGCCCCTCACTTAGCATGCTGTCAAATCCAATCCAACCAACATTAATGAATACCTACTACCTGACTGGCACCAGGCTGAGCACTGGAGATGCTGAAAGGAATAAGAAAACATCAACATGATCTCAAGGAGTTTAGCAGTAAGTGTACTATTATCCCTGAATCACTTAAATATAGCATTGTTAGAAAGCAAAATAAAGTCAACACTAGGCAGGTGAAATCATCTTATGATATAAAATTAAATATATTCATTTCTAATTCTAACATTTTAAATCCAAATCTTCTAATGTAAACTCCACATAACTCTTTGAATTCTTTGGAAACAGTAAATAAACTTCATGGACCACAATTTTTTGTGAATCCAATGCTTTGTCATGTCTTTTATACACTGCTAAATGACAGCATTTCAACTGACCAGAGGTAAACAAATGATAAAAATGAAAATAACCAAAAAAATGCATTCTTAATTCCTGAGAAGATTTGACAGCTCTAATATGGATGAATTCTATACCACTGGAGTGGAAAGCTTTCACAAACTATCAAAAGAAAGATGTTTTCTCCTACTTGTTACTTAGCAGTCCAGTCACACCAAGGTTAAAAATATAATTTCCATATTCCTTATCTAAGGGGACACAATCAAGCAAGACTCCTTTCAACCCCCATTGGGACAGGAAGGAACAGATGCAAAAACATCTGCCCTGCTTCAAAATGATGAAAACACCACCGTGATATCAAAGACAGCTTTGGGTCACTCCACAAAAGTCTCTAATCTCAACATGAAAGTGTTCTATCGACTGTCATTGTGGTGAAAATAAAGACTGATACAGACTAACGTTTTAATTATCAACCTAAAAACCTAGCTATTGGTCTTCTCTGTCCCATCTCACAGCATTATCACTGATATCCCTAACTGACACTTCCTTATGTGCCTTTTGGGGGACTGAAAAAATGCTTGAATATTTGACATTTTTGGTGCAGCAACAGTGACATCCAGTGGGTAGCAAGATTAACCCCGAAATTCTGTATAAACTCAGTGAATGAGGGTTAGGATATGCACACACAAAAAAATGTTTTTGGTTATTCATAGCCACTTAGTATGAGAGCCATACATTTTTAACTCTCTTGAGATAACAGTGTATTTAGTTGTTATAGTAGTTAACAGACAAAGCAAAGGTGCATCCTGTCTAACTGACCAAGACATGGCTAAAAGCTCTTCCCAAGTCCCTGCCACTCACTGCAACAACTATTAGTCAGAAAAGTCTTACTAAACTAGTTTTACAAATAACATTCTTTCCACATTTGCTTAGATTCTCAGTAAGTTAATTTAACCTGGTTTACCTCCTGAAATGCTTCCAATTACCAAAAACTTCCTAAAATTCAGGTGAAGGAATATAACTCTTAGGTTTTCTCTATGCATACTTTCTGTATGCATATACTTATAAATATATTTATATAATACATATTTTAAATGCGTATATATAAAATAAATCTGCACCTCCTGTGGAGTTGATGGCTAATAGAATTATACAACACAAATACAATGTTCATGGATTTCCAGACTTTATTTCAGTAATCTGTTTCTACCACTACTGCTCGACATTGCCCTCATTTCAGTTTGAAGTCACTAAGTGTACTTCAATCTAACTTGTGGCAAACAGACACCACAGAAGTGTAGCAGCTCTGGAGAAGATAATTGCTCCAGAGATAGGGATTCCTCAGGCTTAGTGGAAAGAAGTTAATTACGTAGACCCTGAGAACCTATCAGAAGAGACATGGATATTGCTGAAATTCCTCTAAAGTAAAACTAGATTTCCAAGTGGAAGAAAAGAAAGAGACCAGTAAATTTGGTTCATTAGCCCACATTGGCTCCCTTAGCAAGAAAGAAAGCAGGGGTTCTGAAACGAAATAAATAGAGTACTCAATAATTAAAGTGATCCATCAAAAACAAGATCAGACTCACCATACAGAAAAAACAAAATCTATACAGTTTCAAAAGCAGCAGGAAGACCAGAATTCCTGGGCTCTGCTATTAACACAATAGGTTTCATAACACATTGGAATAAGCCCATCAAATCTTTTAGACAAACTAAATGATGCTGTTCGATGTCCATGCAAAAAAAAAAAAAAAAAAAAAAAAAAAAAAAAAAAAGGAAGCAAAGAAACTCAGAATAATCTCAGAATAATGCATGGAAGCAAAACATAAGAGGGTCGCTCCTAAGACATTTAGTCTGTTAAACCAACACTGACCAACAGGGCAGCCACCAGCTACCTTTGGCTATTGAACACATGACATGAGGCAAATCCAAATTGAGATGTGCCTTAAGTGTAAAATACATATTGGGCTTTGAAGACTTAGTATGAAAAAATAATTTAAAAATAATAAACTCTAATAGTTTGTAATCTGACTACATGTTAAAATGATAACATATTGGATGTACTTCATTAAATAAAATATATTACCAAAATAATTTTACCTGTTCCTTTTTACTTTTTTAATCTATTAGGTTAAAATTACATATGTGGTTTGCATTATATTTCTATTAGACATTGCTTCTCTAAGCAAATATGCAAGAATGGACACGTTCACAAAAAATCTCTATCACCATTTTAAATACTAATCCATCTTAATAGATTTATCCACTCCTTGACTGTCCTAGTCTTACCTTTTCAAATTCACATACATATAATTTAAATATGTTTCATATTAAAAATTACAGTTTCTGCTACTATCCATTGATCATATAGACACACTATAAATAGGCATAATTCAGTGATTAAACTTGCAGATTCTGAAGCCAGATTCAAATCCCAGGTCTGCCCCTTACTAGCCGTATAACTATGGGCACATTATTCAAATGTTTTTGTGTCTCAGTTTCCTCAAATGTAAAATGAGAATAACAATAGGATTATCGAGGAGATACAACAAGTTAATATATTACTTCATTCCTGACAATGCCCAGAAATTAGAAAACATTATTATTAATGATACAGTTGATTTACTCTTTATGATCGACAGTTTAAAAGAGAACAATGAACATCTGATACCTTCAAATATTCTTAGAACTTTAAAGGAGCACTAACTATATATGCTTTTAAAATTACATCACACTCTTCAAATAATATGATTCATACAGTAACCTTTCCTGAAGAAATTACTCACTTACAATATTGACTATTTCTTCATTTGCCCTTTTTAAGAAAACCTGTAATATATCTTCTTCAGTCACTCTAATTTGTTTTTCTAAGTCCTACTTGCCCTTTCCTTTAGTAAATCTCTTATAACCATGTTTTCCCTCCCCATTACCCAAAATTCAAAGCTCATCTGGACTCTTCATTCTTCCATCTGGGTCTACAAAGCAGTTTCTTCCTACTCTTTCC
>NW_006771242.1:652172-653143 GCF_000442215.2 Lipotes vexillifer
CCATTCCTAAAAATCCCTCCTTCCTAATCACATCTGCCATTTTTCAGACATGGTGCAAGTTCCATCTTTCCCACAAGGCCTTCTCCATCTGTGTTAGCCTGCATTATTATTCTCCTTCTCAGACTCTCACATTGGTGCCCATTCATTCATTCAACTAATGTTTATTGTCTGCCTACATCAAGAGAAACAGGGTCCAGGGATACCAAGGAAAATGAAACACACACGTATTCCTATCCTCATGGAAATTACAGTCTGAGTGGGAAAACAGACATCAAATAAGTCCTCATAAGAGAGATGAGTGTCATGAGATATAAGCCAGGGAGCTAAGGGACTGATATGAGCAAACACATGCCCATGTTTGCTTCCCTAATCAGACTGAAAGCCACCATGTCTTTTATTTTCTTTATAACCCTTCTAGCATCCAGTACAGTACTAGGCACATAGTAGGAGTTTAAATATTGGTTGAACAAACAAATATAAACAATATTTTTTATTAATTAGACCCTATCTCTTTCTTTCACAATACTTACCATTTGACTCCCTAAGGTTCATCTTTTACCCTTTATTATTGCATGGTGTACAGAACAGATCATGCCACTCAGGTGACCTAAGCAAGATCCCAGCACCCAAACCCGCCAACTGTATATTTACCTCTGTTAACCAAAGTGTTGTGCAAATATATGACACTGGCATTTTGGGTCCATTCCTGAAACATCTTCACCTCTTTAGAATTCAGCAAAATTTCCCCAAGGTCCTTTCCTTATATAACTTTTAAAAACTTAACTGTAATTCAATAGCCCAAATATAATCACTGCTGACAATTTCATGTAGATCTTTCCAGTCTTTTTTCCATGCACATATATCCATATATTTTGCTTTCTAAAATTGGGCTCATATGGTACATATATATATATATATATATATATATATATATATTTTTTTTTTTTTTTTTTTTTTTTTTTTTTTTTTTT
>NW_006771242.1:653624-675244 GCF_000442215.2 Lipotes vexillifer
GTGGGATCTTCCCAGACTAGGGCACGACCCCGTGTCCCCTGCATCGGCAGGCGGGCTCTCAACCACTGCGCCACCGGGGAAGCCCGGTACATATATTCTTATAATCCAATTTTCATCTAATATACAATGAGTGTTCTCCAATACCACTGAAACTTCATTTACACAATGATTTTTAATGGTCACATAATATGGATAGAGACTAATTATTGAGCATTAGATTCCTTTTGCTCCACAGTTTTCTATTTTCCATTGTGTTGGGCTCCCCATGAGCTGATTCTCAAGCTTTAGGACAAAGTGGGGAGGAAGTAGCAGTAAATAGAGGTACAATTTTTCCTCCTACCCCTCAGTTTAACCCAACAGGTAAACCAGTAGTTCTTCCCTAAAATTTGATTCCCCGGCTTATGTTAAACAGGCTATGCACCACTCTTCTCTAGCTATCTTCATTCATGTTCCTTCATTATCAAATGAGATGACGGCTACGGAAGCACTCTGTAAAGTACTTAATGATATAGGATTACAAGCATAAATACTTGAATTTTCTAAGTTAAAAAAATAATGGCATGTTTACATAGCTAAAAATGTAAAAACTGTAACCATATGATTGTTGCATTGTTACCTTGGTCAAGTTTGGAACAACATTTCCTAGAGTCCTGTTCCTTATGTGGTTTCAGGTTACAGTAGGACAAAAAATTTTTTAAATTTTTAAAAAATGGCGTGTTTAAGATGCAGTGCTAAAAATATGAACTGGTCACAAAGCCAGTGTGTATAATATAATCCTACTTGGGAGAAAATGATCTATCTTACATAGATACATTGGCAGGCTATACCAAAAAATTGAACAATGATTATTCCTGGGGTTAGAACATGTGGTAAACTTCAGTTTCTTTCTTGCCTTTTTTTTTTTTTTTTGCTTTGCTTACCTGTAATTCCTTCCATAGCTACATATTATTTGTATAAAGAGAAAGATTATTTTGAAGTATTGTCTAAATATGATTTTGATGCTGTTGTTTAGTTTTCTAACTTTATATATTATATCACTTTTTAATTTATGTGCTTATACTATGACACCTACCAAAAAGGGTGATTATTTTTCAATTCTAATCACTAATTGAATCAGTTTCCTAGGGCTGCCTTAACAAACAACAGAAATTTATTGTCTCATAGTTCTGGAGGCTAGAAGTCCAAAATCAAGGCGTCAGCAGGACCATGATTTCTCTTTGCTTCTGGTGGCAAAAGCAATCCTTGGGGACATCCCTGGTGGTGCAGCGGTTAGCAATCCACCTGCCAATGCAGGGAACACAGGTTCGAACCCTGGTCCGGGAAGATCACACATGCCGCAGAGCAATTAAGCCCATGTGCCACAACTACTGAGCCTGCGCTCTACAGCCCGTGAGCCACAACTACTGAGCCCAAGTGCCACAACGACTGAAGCCCACGTGCCTAGAGCCTGTGCTCTGCAACAAGAGAAGCCACCGCAGTGAGAAGCCTGCGCACCTCAACGAAGAGTAGCCCCCACTCGCCACAACTAGAGAAAAGCCCGCGCGCAGCAACGAAGACCCAACGCAGCCATGGCATCTCTTGATTTGTAGCTGCATAACTCCAATCTCTGCTTCCCTCGACACAGAGCATTCTTGCTCTGTGTCCTCACACTGTCTTCCTTACAGACACCTGTCACATTGGATTAAGGGCCCACCCTACTCCAGTATGATCTCATCTCAACTAATTATATCTGCAACAACCTTATTTCCAAATAAGGTCACATTCTGAGGTACTGGGGATTAGGACTTCAACATAATAATACTATTACTACTACTCCTCCTTCAACCCATACTACTAATCAAGGAATTTTGTTTTTAATTTTTATTTTAAAACCTAGCATTTAAATAAATTATGCCCTCAGTTTTTTATGTCTTGCTTTTCAAAAACTGATATAGTAAATCACTTGAATAGGTCTACACTTCGCAGAACACCATTCCACGAGTGTTTCTACAACAGTGTAATTCATCATCTCTACAGAATACATTGGAAAATTATCATCTACACAGAATGAGTCTGAAAACTAAAAGCCCCATGTATCTGAACCATTTATCAATGCCCTGCCAGGAACAGATACAGCTTTTCTGTCACTTGGAAGACTGAACATTTCATAATACAACTCCTTGTGAATTTGAAATAGATTAACAAAACATTTTTTCTTCTTTTACCAAGACTAAAATTGGTTGTTCAAGCCCATACGAAAGTATCACAAGAAATAAAACATTTCTTCTTTTATTTTATGCTATACTCAGAAACAATTTCTTGCAAAGAAAAAGTGGAGAACCACAACCCTTAAGTAATCAAGATGAGCTTGTGAAAAGCAAAAAGCTACTGAAGCCTAAAAAGCAACGGATCCACCACACTGTGAACAACTCCTAAGTGTATTCGAGCAACCTTTTGAAAAAGTACCTTTTCATGTACAGCTGATGATGATCATTCTCTGAAAAAGTGAAACCCCTATTAAAAAGACACCATTAGAAAAAGTATTAAAAGCTAGAATGAAAACTGTCATAGTGTTGTTTCAAAAAGGTTATCATTCCGTTTTCCCAAAATATAAAGTTTTCTCATGATGGCCTTGGTGACATGTAAGTGATAATGCCAAGTGGCTGAGAAGTTCAATCCTAGGCAGGTCCAACTGGTAAGACTTCAACTTGGATTATTTCAGTGAGAAATAAAATCACTAAGACAAATATTCTGCAATAATAACCTATCAGTTAGCCACTGCCATAATAACACTGCGTAATAAAGATCTACACAAATTTCAATGGCATTCAACAATAAGCATTTATTTCTTGCTCATGCATCTATGGGATAGTTGGGTGTTACTGATAAAGGCTGGGTTCAGTTGTGATTCGAAGGTATGAGTTAGGTCCACGTCTGCTCCACATAGCCTTCCTCCTTCTTGGACAAGAAGTTATCCAAAGCATATTCTTCTCATGGTGAAAGGCAAAATTAATTACACAAGCACAATTTAAATCTCTGTTTGCATCACATCCACTAACACCCCATTCACCTATGCAAGTCACATGGAGAAACCCAAAGTCAAGGGGCAGGGAAGAAGTCGCTTGTGTCCCATGAGGCCATAACAAGAAGATTGAAGGATGGAGAGTAGTGATCCAATCCACCACAAACAGCATATGAACTTTATAGTACTAAACAAGATATATTCTTTTTGAAATATACAGAGCAAATAAAGACTTATGCCTTGAAAGCATTTTGTCCACCAGGAAGCCACCAGATCAGGACAGCCTATACCATTCTTTTTTTTTTTTTTTTTTTCCCTTGCGGTACATGGGCCTCTCACTGTTGTGGCCTCTCCCCTTGCGGAGCACAGGCTCCGGACGTGTAGGCTCAGCGGCCATGGCTCACGGGTCCAGCCGCTCTGCGGCATGTGGGATCTTCCTGGACTGGGGCATGAAGCCGTGTCCCCTGCATCGGCAGGCGGACTCTCAACCACTGCGCTACCAGGGAAGCACCTATACCATTCTTAAAGATTATTTTGTTTAGGGCTATGAGTGCTAGTACACCAAGCAGTTCAATATAAATTATCATGATGGCATAATTTAGCCTCTGTTATTTTGCCTTGTACTTCTATTTACATGTTTATAAATTCTGTTGTTCCAAAATATATTTAATGATCTCTCTGAAGTTATCTGGCTGGTATACTCTTACTACTCATATTATCTATCACTATCCTTATTAAATGAAATTTCTTAAGAATTGGTCTGTACAAAAATTAATAGTTTTTACATTCATCAGTAATTACTGTAGTATCTTACTCTTACAATACCAAACACACATTTATATTTCTACTGATGATATGATTTAAATATTTCAATATATTTGCTATGGGTTGAATTGTGCCCCAAGAAAGATGTTAAAGTCCTAAACGTGACCTTGTTTAAAATAGGGTCTTTGCAGATAATCAAGTTAAGATAGGGTCATTAGGGACTTCCCTGGTGGTCCAGTGGCTAAGACTCCACGCTCCCAATGCAGGGGGCCTGGGTTTGGTACCTGCTCAGGGAACTAGATCCCACATGCCACAACTAAGAGTTTGCATGCCACAACTAAAAACACATCCCACATGCCCCACATGCCGCAACTAAGACCCGGCACAGCCAAATAAATAAATAAATAAATAAATAAATTTTTTTTTTAAAAGATAAGGTCATTAGAGTGGGTCCTAACTCAATATAACTGGTATCCTTATTAAAAGTGAAAATTTGGACACCATCTACAAGTCAAGAACCAGCTGAGGTTAGGAGATGTTAGGGGAGAAGCAGAGAATAAAGTCTCCCTCATAGCTCTCAAAAGGAACAACCCTGCAGACACCTTGATTTCTGATTTCTGGCCTCCAGAACTGTGAAACAATAAATATCTGTCCTTTAAGCCACCCAGTGTGGTGCATTTTTTACAACAGCCCCAAGAAACTAATACAATCCCGTATAAGGAGAATCTATATTCTAAATTAAATGGAACAATAGAAAGAATTCCCTGGCGGTCCAGTGGTTAGGACTCTACATTTTCACTGCCAAGGGCCCAGGTTCGGGGAACTAAGACCCCACAAGCCACGCAGCCAAAAATAAATAAATAAGAAAAACACTAGACATTAATAATAAATCCAAATGATATACCTTTTAATCTTAGTGATGTTATATTCATCTATTTAACGGCAATCTATATGATCACATGATCAGTGATCTTGGAATGCCGGAAATGACACTGAAGTAAGCATTTGGCTATTTAGGCTTCAAAAGGTCAAAAATAAAGCCATTTTGGGACAAGTACTGGAGCAGAAGATAAAAGCTAGTACATCCCTATTTATCACCATCTAATACAGTATATGTTTTTACTTCTTTATTTTGTGTATGGTCTGCTCCCCTACTCCTCCTATTAATTAGAGTATAAGCACCATATGGGTAGAGATTATTTTTCTGCTTTGCTCACCCCTGTATTCCCAGTGCTAGAACTGTGCCTGGTACATAACAGGTATTTAATAACTATCTGTTCAAAAAATGAAATGAATCTCCAAGCAACAGTCAAATAATTAAAACTCCTCTTAATCATGCGATAGCTATTTTTTGTCATGTTTTTCACTTCTTCCCTTGGATGACCAATGATATACACAGGCTGGGCTTAATTTCTGTCCTTCTCAGAGGAAACAGGGAAACCCTAAAACAAGAATACATGCTCATTTGCTAATTCCCCAAACACAGACTGCAAAAGTAGATCCACTATAAGGAAACCCCCAATAGAGTCAGTTATTTCAAAACTGTTCTTAGCCTGCAATATTCCTTGGAAAGAAATTCTTTCAGATGAACAGCAAGAACCGTAAGGTAGTTGGAAATGCACAAGCCTTGAAGTCAGGCTAAACTTGGTTAGAAGCTCACTGCTACAATTTAAAAATCTCTCCGATTCCCAGGTTCCTCCTATGAAATGGAAAGAATAATGCTTCCTTCATAGGGTGTTACACTGTTAAACTGGATGTATATAAAGACTCTAGCATTATGCCTGGTAAGGCGAAAGATTCAGGAACAAATCTGAGGAGTGACAGTATTATAGCCAGTTGAAGAGTGCCCAGTTCTGTCAAGACAAAATATATGGCATCAGTGAGTTCCTAAAAGTTTGCTGTGTAATTTATGGCTTTACTTAAAACTGCTATAAGCAAAATCATCGTGAGAGCTATTTGCCTCAAAGGTCAAAGGGGAGTTATTGTTGTTGTTTTCTCCAGTCTCTAGAGACTACGAAGAGATTGCTCTATGTTGAATGGTGGCATTAGCTGAAGCAGAATTTAGCAGTTCACCACATGGTTGAGTAAAGCCTGTGGGAGAATTAGATGATAACATTTCAAGGGGAAATTGCCAGGGGACAAAAATAGCAAGGAGGCAGGGCAGTCTAGGGTTTAGCAGTAGAATTTTTAAAGAGGCAAAGCCACAGAGTCCTGTTCTTTTCAGCAAGTGTTCTTTCTCCTGAGAGCCAACTCTTTACCTCCAATCAGTGCTGTAACAGCTGAAGACCTTGGCCTTTAAAAGCTACAGCAATTGCTCAGAGACAAGCTGAACTAACTAACACTTAATTGTGCATTTGTCATTTCTTCTGCTCAGACTCTAAGGTACAAACCCTGTCTGCCACCAGAACCAAGGATTACACAAAGCTACGTTTTCAGATCTGGTATTTACCACCATAAGAGGTTCTAGGAAGAAAACAGTCTGTAGACTACAGCTCCCACTTTTACCACCTTAGAAATGAATACTATAAACCAACAATAATTTGGAAGATGATTATCCAATCTGAGGATGATCCTAGTCTTCCCACTGCTCACTTTTGACAGTTTAATAATTTTGCCAAGTCTTCACAGAGGTTACGCATTGGCCCAGAAACATGAAATTCAAATAATACATTCTGCTATTTATTAGCAGTTCCAGAAGTGTCTCTATTTCTTTTTCCGCTGCGTTGGGTCTTTGTTGCTGCGCGCAGGCTTTCTCTAGCTGTGGCAAGTGGGGCTACTCTTCGCTGCGGTGCACGGGTTTCTCATTGCAGTGGCTTCTGTTGTTGTGGAGCACGGGCTATAGCCACGCGGGCTTCAGTAGTTGCAGCACAGGCTCAGTAGTTGCAGCGCACGGGCTCTAGAGCACGCGGGCTTCAGTAGTTGTGTCGTGCAGGCTCAGTAGTTGTGGCACGTGGGCTTAGTTGCTCCGCGGCATGTGGGATCTTCCCGGACCAGGGATCGAACCCATGTCCCCTGCATTGGCAGGTGGATTCTTAACCACTGCACCAGCAGGGAAGTCCCAGAAGTGTCTTTAATAGAGGTCATTCCTTGAGTTCTTCTTTACTCCACTTATGAATAGAGACATGACTGTTAACACCAAAAGTCAAATGTGACAATTTTACATTTGAATTCCCCTAGACCTTTAGTTGTTGGAAATGGTTTAGGACCAAGAATTTAAGCAGCTGAGCTATTACCTGTAAGATTCAATTGTTAAGTAGTTTAAGACTGACAGCTTCAGTATGCTTGCCCTCTAGCATGTCATGAAAAGAAACAGTCTGTGTAAAGTCTCTAGCACTGGCATGGCACCTAGCAGGTACTAACTGAATATCAGTTCATGTTCACCAGTAACTTGCATCCCTCTCCCTAAATCTATCATTTAATCTTGTTCTCCACATCTACCTCTTTCAACAAATGTCCTTATTGCTGAAACAGCTAGAAGAGCCTAACGCCAGGGCCACTACGTTCTCATCTCCAACCCTTTAGAAACTCACCTGGCTTATGTACCATCTCTTGAGAGCGGGTTCTTTGCGTTCTGAAGTACCACCAAGTAACAGAATAAATTAATTTGCATTAAAGTGAAAATAGTAAAATCCTAGAAGCAGGCAGAGGGGGTGTTAGTACCTCTCAACAACAGTTAACATGCCAAGTGGGCAAGAGTTTCTTCCCTCTTTTCAGGGAAAAGAGAACTGAGACAAACTTAGATTAATTATACCCACCAAGGTTTAAAGAATCGTGTACAATGATGTCTTAGAAATTAAATATATATTTCCTTAGTAAATTCATCAATACTCTGTACTCAAAGAGAATGTAAATACCAAAGTAGAACTTGTTTCCAGTAATTGTATGCAAGTTTATTCAGATAAAACTACCTTTTGAAAACAGAGGTGGTGGAAAGATGGATAAAATTATTTTTAATCATCTTAAATCATCACCAAATTGCTCGAAGACTAAATTTTGGATGAAAGACTATCCAGAGAGATAAGAGTACTACTGGAACACCAAAGCCACTTATGCTCAGAGGGCATTTCCCTATACAATACTACAGAGGGGACAGAAATCAAGGCCCAGGGGGCATCCAAGCATGGGAAATCTTACAAAAGAGGCTCCACAAACTAAGCTGTGATCACAAAGAGTTACACACTCTGATCCAAAATCAACCCGTTTCCCAAGACCAGTAGATTAAAGAGAAGTCTGCCTTGGCAGAGGAAAAAATAAATAGGAAAATAATCCATGAGACATTTTGCCACAGAGAGGTGCTCAAATGGATTTGCACCTCGGTGAGCCAAAGAACCTGGTCTGAGATCATCTCTGATTGACAGTGCCTGAGCACCTGGCATAATTCAACCCAAGGCATCCCTGGAGGAGGGCACATCCATTCTAGGCTTCAAAGAACCTCACAAATATTTTTTTGAGGTCAGTGACACATAAGCAGTCAAAGATGACAAGGAACACAGGAAATAAAACAATATTAACTAAAAAAAAGCATAAAAATAGACAGCAGAAACAGATGTGCACAGACTTCAGATACTGTAACTGTCAGAAATAGATATTAAAATAGCAATGTTTAAAGAAATGAATAACAAACTTGAAAATATCTGCAAGGAACAGGATGATAAAAAGTGATAGAGTAGGGCTTCCCTGGTGGCACAGTGGTTGGGAGTCTGCCTGCCGATGCAGGGGACGCAGGTTCGTGCCCCGGTCTGGGAGGATCCCGCACGCCGCGGAGAGGCTGTGCCCGTGGGCCATGGCCGCTCGGCCTGCGCATCCGGAGCCTGTTGCTCCGCAACGGGAGAGGCCATAACAGTGAGAGGCCTGCGTACCGCAAAAAAAAAAAAAAAAAAAAAAGGAAAAGGTTAAAAAAGAACTTTTAGGGGCTTCCCTGGTGGCTCAGTGGTTGAGAGTCCACCTGCCGATGCAGCGGACACGGGTTCGTGCCCCGGTCTGGGAAGATCCCACATGCCACAGAGCGGCTAGGCCTATGAGCCATGGCCACTGAGCCTGCGTGTCCGGAGCCTGAGCTCCGCAACGGGAGAGGCCACAACAGTGAGAGGCCCATGTACCGCCAAAAAAAAAAAAAAGAACTTTTAAAAACCAAAAAGTATGATTCTGAAATTAAAAACTCAATGGATATATCTGGTAGCAGATTAAACAGAAGAAAAATGTGAACTGAAAGATATGTCAAAAATAATAAAAAGAATGAAGCACAAAGAGAAAAGAATGAAAAATAAAGAAAAGAGAGTAATAGGTATGGAATATACAGTGAGAAGGTCTAAATCATATTTGATCCAAGAGAGAGGAGAGAGAATGGAGAAGAGGCAATATTTGAAGAAATATTGGCTGATAATTTTCCAAAACTGGCGACAGAATCAAGTGCCCAGGAAACCTCAGATAGGATAAATAAAAAGAAGTCTATGCCTAGAACTATTACAATGAAATGGTAGAAAATCGAAGGCAAGAGAAAAAATTTTAAGCAACCAGAAGAAAGGACGGCAGTATGCTTTAAAGGATAGAAGTCAGATCAAGAGTCGTCTTCAACAACTGAAGCCAGAGCACAGTGGAATGATATTTTCAAAGTGAAGAAAGAAAATAACTGCCCATCCAGGAAACAACAAGAAATATTTCAAGCAAAGATAAAATGATTCTAACTGGAAGGTATATAATTAAAGGATGAAGATCAAAACTGAGTGGTAAACATGAGGACTAATATAACTGAACACTGATTACATAAAACATTACCAGCAGGGGACTTCTCTGGTGGCACAGTGGTTAAGAATCCACCTGCCAATGCAGGGGACATGGGTTTGATCCTCAGTGTGGGAAGGTCCCACATGCTGCGGAGCACCTAAGCCCATGCACCACAACTACTGAGCCTGCGCTCTAGAGCCGGCGAGCCACAACTACTGAGCCCACATGCCACAACTACTGAAGCCAGTGCACCTAGAGCCCATGCCCCGCAACAAGAGAAGCCACCACAAATGAGAAGCCCACGCACCACAACAAAGAGTACCCCCACTTGCTGCAACCAGAGAAAGCCCACGTGCAGCAATGAAGACCCAACACAGCCATAAATAAATAAATAAATAGATTTATTTTTTAAAAAATTACCAACAAAGTCAAATGACACTTAGGAAAAAAAAGATTTCTAAATTTTAAATGCTTATATTAGAAAAGATGCAGGATTGAGAATGAATGAACTAAGCATCCATATCAAGAGGTTAGGGGAGGACCCTCAAGATGACGGAGGAGTAAGACGTGGAGATCACCTTCCTCCCCACAAATATATCAAAAATACATATGCATGTAGAACAACTCCTACAGAACACCTACTGAACGGTGGCAGAAGACCTCAGACTTCCCAAAAGGCAAGAAAATCCCCTCGTACCTGGGTAGGGCAAAAGAAAAAAGAAAAAACAGAGACAAAAGAATAGGGACGGGACATGCACCTCTGGGAGGAAGCTGTGAAGGAGGAAAAGTTTCCACAAACCAGGAAGCCCCTTCACTGGTGGGGACGGGGGTTGGGCGAGGAGGGAGCTTCGGAGCCGCGGACGAGAGCGCAGCCACAGGGGCGCAGAGGGCAAAACGGGGAGATTCCCGCACGGAGGATCAGTGCCGACCGGCACTCACCAGCCCCAGAGGCTTGTCTGCTCGCCCGCCGGGGCGGGCGGGGGCTGGGAGCTGAGGCTCAGGCTTTGGTCGAATCCCAGGGAGAGGACTGGGGTTGGCTGCGTGAACACAGCCTGAATGGGGCTAGTTAGCCAGGAAAAAGTCTGGACTTGCCTAAGAGGCAAGAGAGCACTGTTTCAGGGTGCACAAGGAGAGGGGATGTAGAGAACCGCCTAAACGAGCTTCAGGGACAGGTGTGAGCTGCAGCTATCAGCTCGGACCCCAGAGATGGGCATGAAACACTAACGCTGCTGCAGCCACCAAGAATCCTGTGTGCAAGCACAGGTCACTATCCACAACCTTCCCGCTGGGAGCCTCTGCAGCCCGCCACTGACAGGGACCCGTGATCCAGGGACAAGTTCCCTGAGAGAACACATGGCGTGCCCCAGGCTACTGCAACGTCACGCTGGCCTCTGCCCCCGCAGGCTCACCCTGCATTCCATACCCCTTCCTCCCCACCGCCTGAGTGAGCCAGAGCCCCCGAATCAGCTGCTCCTTTAACCCCATCCTGTCTGGGTGGGGAACAGATGCCTGAGGGCAACGTACACACAGAGGTGGGGCCAAAACCAAAGCTGAACACCAGGAGCTGTGCGAACAAAGAAGAGAAAGGGAAATCTCTCCACGTGCGGCCTGAGGAGCAACAGATTATCCCCACAAGTTTTTACGTTGCATCTGTGGAAAACCTGAATAGACAATGAATCATCCCAAAATTGCAGCAGTGGACTTAGGGAGCAACTGTAGACTTGGGGTTTGCTGTCTGTGACTGATTTGTTTCGGATTTTTATGTTTATCTTAGTTTAGTGTTTAGCTCTTGTTATCATTGGTGGATTTGTTTACTGGTTTGGTTGCTTTCTTCTTTTTTATTTAAAACTTTTTTTTTTCATTTACTTATTATTTTTTTCTTTCTTTTTTTTCTCTCTTTTCTTCTAAGCTGTGTGGCTGACAGAGACTTGGTGCTCTGGCCTGATGTCAGGCCTGAGCCTCTGAGGTGGGTGAGTCCAGTTAAGGACACTGGACCACCAGAGACCTCCCGGCCCCACATAATATCAATCGGTGAGAGCTCTCCCAGAGATCTCCTTCTCAACGCAAAGACCCAGCTCCACCCAATGGCCATCAAACTCCAGTACTGGATGCCCCATGCCAAACAACTAGCAAGACAGGAACACAACCCCACCCATTAGCAGAGAGGCTGCCTAAAATCATACTAAGTTCACAGACACCCCCAAAACACACCACCAGACATGGCCCTGCCCACCAGCAACACAAGGTCCAGCTCCACCCACCAGAACATAGGCACCAGTCCCCTCCACCAGGAAGCCTAAACAACCCACTGAACCAACCTCACCCACTGGGGACAGACCCCAAAAACAACGGAAACTACAAACCTGCAGCCTGCAAAAAGGAGACCTCAGTCACAGTTAAGTTAAACAAAATGAGAAGTCAGAAATACACATCAGATGGAGGAGCAAGGTAAAAACCCACCAGACCAAACAAATGAAGAGGAAACAGGCATGCTACCTGAAAAAGAATTCAGGGTAATGATAGTAAAGATGACCCAAAATCTTGAAAATGGAATCAAGAAAATACAAGAAATGTTTAACAAGGACCTAGAAGAACTAAAGAGCAAACAAACAATTATGAACTACACAATACATGAAATAAAAAGTTCACTAAAAGGAGTCAATACCAGAATAACTGAGGCAGAAGAATGAATAACTGACCAAGAACATAAAATAGAGGAAATAACTACTGCAGAGAAGAATAAAGAAAAAAGAGCTGAGAACAGTCTCAGAGACCTCTGGGACAACATTAAATGCACCAACGTTCGAATTATAGGGGTTCCAGAAGAAGAAGACAAAAAGAAAGGGTCTGAGAAAATATTTGAAGAGATTATAGTTGAAAACGTCCCTAACATGGGGAAGGAAACAGTCAATCAAGTCCAGGAAGCACAGAAAGTCCCATACAGGATAAATCCAAGGAGAAACATGCCAACACATATTAATCAAACTATCAAAAATTAAATACAAAGAAGAAATATTAAAAGCAGCAAGGGAAAAGCAACAAATAACACACAAGGGAATCCCCATAAGGTTAACAGCTGATCTTTCAGCAGAAACTCTGCAAGCCAGAGGGGAGTGGCAGGACATATTTAAAGTGATGAAAGGGAAAAACCTACAACCAAGATTACTCTACCCAGCAAGGATCTCATTCAGATTCGATGGAGAAATCAAGAGCTTTACAAACAAGCAAAAGCTGAGAGAATTCAGCACCACCAAAGCAGCTTTACAACAAATGCTGAAGCACCTTCTCTAGGCAAGAAACACAAGAGAAGGAAGAGACCTACAATAACAAACCCAAAACAATTAAGAAAATGGGAATAGGAACATACAAATCTATAATTACCTTAAATGTAAATGGATTAAATACTCCAACCAAAAGACATGGACTGGCTGAATGGATACAAAAACAAGACCCATATATGTGCTGTCTACAAGAGACCCACTTCAGACCTAGGGACATATACAGACTGAAAGTGAGGGGATGGAAAAAGATATTCCATGCAAATGGAAATCAAAGGAAAGCTGAAGCAGCAATTCTCATATCAGACAAAACAGACTTTAAAATAAAGACTACTACAAGAGACTAAGAAGGACACTATGTAATGATCAAGGGATCAATCCAAGAAGAAGATGTAACAATTGTAAATATTTATGCACCCAACATAGGAGCACCTCAATACATAAGGCAAATGCCAACAGCCATAAAAGGGGAAGTCGACAGTAACACAATCATAGTAGGGGACTTTAACCTCCCACTTTCACCAATGGACAGATCATCCAAAATGAAGAAAATAAGGAAACACAAGTCTTAAATTACACATTGAACAAGATGAACTTAACTGATATTTATAAGACATTCCATCCAAAACCAACAGAATACACTTTCTTCTCAAGTGTTCATGGAACATTCTCCAGGATAGACCATATCTTGGGTCACAAATCAAGCCTTGGTAAATTTAAGAAAACTGAAATCATATCACGTATCTTTTCTGACCATGATGCTCTGAGACTAGATATCCACTGCAGGAAAAACACTGTAAAAAAATGCAAACACATGGAGGCTAAACAATACACTACTAAATAACCAAGAGAGCACTGAAAACATCAAAGAGGAAATGAGAAAATACCTTGAAACAAATGACAATGAAAACACGACAACCCAAAACCTATGAGATGCAGCAAAAGCAGTTCTAAGAGGGAACTTTATTGCAATACAATCCTACCTCAAGAAACAAGAAAAATCTCAAATAGACAACCTAACCTTATACCTAAAGCAATTAGAGAAAGAACAACAAAAAAAACCGCCAAAGTTAGCAGAATGAATGAAATCGTAAAGCTCAGATCAGAAATATATGAAAAAGAAAACAAGGAAACAATAGCAAAGATCAATAAAACTAAAAGCTGGTTCTTCAAAAAGATAAACAAAATTGATAAACCATTAGCCAGACTCATCAAGAACAAAAGGGAGGGGCCTCCCTGGTGGCACAGTGGTTGAGAGTCCGCCTGCCGATGCCGGGGACACAGGTTCATGCCCCAGTTCGGTAAGATCCCGTATGCCATGAAGTGGCTGGGCCCATGAGCCATGGCCGCTGAGCCTGCGCGTCCGGAGCCTGTGCTCCACAAGGGGAGAGGCCACAACAGTGAGAGGCCCGTGTACTGCAAAAGAAAAAAGGGAGAAGACTCAAATCAACAGAATTAGAAATGACAAAGGACAGGTAACAACTGACAGTGCAGAAATACAAAGGATCATGAGAGACTACTACAAGCAACTACATGCCAATAAAATGGACAACCTGGAAGAAATGGACAAATTCTTAGAAAAGCACAACCTTCCAAGACTGAACCAGGAAGAAACAGAAAACACAAACAGACCAATCACAAGCACTGAAATTGAGACTGTGATTAAAAATCTTCCAACAGGGCTTCCCTGGTGGCACAGTGGTTGAGAGTCCGCCTACCGATGCAGGGGACATGGGTTCGTGCCCCGGTCCGGGAGGATCCCACATGCCGCGGAGCGGCTGGGCCCGTGAGCCATGGCCGCGGAGCCTGCGCGTCTGGAGCCTGTGCTCCGCAAGGGGAGAGGCCACAACCGTGATAGGCCCGCCTCCCGCAAAAAAAAAAAATCTTCCAACAAACAAAAGCCCAGGACCAGATGGCTTCACAGGCGAATTCTATCAAACATTTAGAGAAGAGCTAACACCTATCCTTCTCAAACTCTTCCAAAATATAGCAGAGGGAACAACACTCCCAAACTCATTCTACGAGACCACCAGCACCCTGATACCAAAACCAGACAAAGATGTCACAAAAAAAGGAAACTACAGGCCAATATCACTGATGAACACAGATGAAAAACTTCTCAACAAAACACTAACAAACAGAATCCAATAGCACATTAAAAGGATCATACACCATGATCAAGTGGGGTTTATCCCAGGAATGCAAGGATTCTTCAACATATACAAATCAGTCAATGTGCTAAACCATACTAGCAAATTGAAGGATAAAAACCATATGATAATCTCAATAGATACAGGAAAGGCTTTCAACAAAATTCAACACCCATTTATGACAAAAACCCTCCAGAAAGTAGGCATAGAGGGAATCTAGCTCAACATAATAAAGGCCATATATGACAAACCCACAGCCAACATCATCCTCAATGGTGAAAAACTGAAACCATTTCCTCTAAGATCAGGAACAAGACCAGGTTGCCCACTCTCACCGCTATTACTCAACACAGTGTTGGAAACTTTAGCCACAGAAATCAGAGAAGGAACAGAAATAAAAGGAATCCAAATCGGAAAAGAAGAAGTAAAAGTGTCACTGTCTGCAGATGACATGATACTATACACAGAGAATCCTAAAGATGCTACCAGAACACTACTATAGCTCATCAATGGATTTGGTAAAGTAGCAGGATACAAAATTGAGGCACAGAAATCTCTTGCATTCCTATACACTAATGATGAAAAATCTGATAGACAAATTAAGGAAACACTCCCATTTACCACTGCAACAAAAAGAATAAAATACCTAGGAATAAACCTTCCTAAGGGGGCAAAAGATTTGTATGCAGAAAACTAGAGGACACTGAATAAAGAAATTAAAGGCGATACAAACAGATGGAGAGATACACTATGTTCTTGGATTGGAAGAATCAACATTGTGAACATGACTATACTACCCAAAGCAATCTACAGATTCAATGCAATCCTTATCAAACTACCACTGGCATTTTTCACAGAACTAGAACAAAACATTTCACAATTTGTATGGAAACACAAAAGACCCCGAATAGCCAAAGCAATCTTGAGAAGGCAAAATGGAGCTGGAGGAATCAGGCTCCCTGACTTCAGACTATACTATAAAGCTACAGTAATCAAGACAGTATGGTACTGGCACAAAAACAGAAATATAGATAAATGGAACAGGATAGAAAGCCCAGAGATAAACCCATGCACATATGGTCTCCTTAAAACCCATGCACATATGGTCTCCTTATTTTCGATAAAGGAGGCAAGAATATACAGTGGAGAAAAGAGAGCCTGTTCAATAAGTGGTGCTGGGAAAACGGGACAGCTACATGTAAAAGAATGAAATTAGAACACTCCCTAACATCATACACAAAAATAAATTCACAATGAATTAAAGACCTAAATGTAAGGCCAGACACTATAAAACTCTTAGAGGAAAACATAGGCAGAACACTCTGAATCACAGCAAGATCCTTTTTAACCCACCTCCTAGAGAAATGGAAATAAAAAGAAGAATAAACAAATGGGACTTAATGAAACTTAAAAGCTTTTGCACAGCAAAGGAAACCATAAACAAGACAAAAAGACAACACTCAGAATGGGAGAAAATAGTTGCAAATGAAGCCACAGACAAAGGACTAATCTCCAAAATATACAAGCAGCTCATGCAGCTCAATATCAGAAAAACAAACAACCCATTCCACAAATGGGCAGAAGACCTAAATGGACATTTCTCCAAACAAGATATACAGATTGCCAACAAACACAGGAAACGATGCTCAACATCACTAATCATTAGAGAAATGCAAATCAAAACCACAATGAGGTATCACCTCACACCCATCAGAATGGCCATCATCAAAAAGTCTACAAACAATAAATGCTGGAGAGGGTGTGGAGAAAAGGGAACCCTCTTGCACTGTTGATGGGAATGTAAATTGATACAGCCACTATGGAGAACAGTACGGAGGTTCCTTAAAAAACTACAAATAGAACTACCGTATGACCCAGTAATCCCACTACTGGGCATATACCCTGAGAAAACCATAATTCAAAAAGAGTCATGTACTACAATGTTCACTGCAGCACTAATCACAATAGCCAGGACATGGAAGCAACCTAAGTGTCCATCAGCAGTGAATGGATAAAGAAGATGTGACACATATATACAATGGAATATTACTCAGCCATAAAAAGAAACGAAATTGAGTTATTTGCAGTGAGGTGGATGGACCTAGAGTCTGTCATACACAGTGAAGTAAGTCAGAAAGAGAAAGACAAATACCGTACGCTAACACATATATATGGAATCTGAAAAAAAAAACTGGTTCTCATGAACCTAGGGGCAGTACAGGAATAAAGACTCAGACATAGAGAATGGACTTAAGAACACGGGGAGGGGGAAGGGGAAGCTGGGACGAAGTGAAAGAGTGGCATGGACATATATACACTACCGAATGTAAAATAGATAGCTAGTGGGAAGCAGCCGCACAGCACAATGAGATCAGCTCAGTGCTCTGTGACCACCTACAAGGGTGGGAGGGAAGGGATATGGGAAAGTATGTATACATATAGCTGATTCACTTTGTTATACAGCAGAAACTAACACATTGTAAAGCAATTATACTCCAATAAAGATGTAAAAAAAAAAAAGTTAGAAAAAAAAACAGCACAATATAACCAAAGAAAGAAGGATGAAGAAAACAATAAAGAGGCGAAATTAATGAAAGAGAAATCAAATATGTAACGGATAGGAATAATAAACCCAAAAGTCGACTTTTCAAAAGTCTAATAAAATTGATAAACCCTCACAAGCAAGACTCACAAGTAAAAAGAGAGAAGACACAAATATCCAAAGTCACATATGAAAAAGTGCCCATGACTAGAGATTCTGCAGACATTTTAAAAAGACAGTAAGAGGGTATTAAGAACATTTGCAATTTAAATAGGTAAATTCCTAGGCAAAAATGTAACATCAAATTGACTTAATAAAATCTGAAAAGTCCTATAATAATTAAAGAACCTGAGTCTGTAGTCAAAAAGTTCTTACAAAGAAAACACAAGGGCCAACTCTCCTCATTAGTGAGTTCTGTAAGATATTCAATGAAGAAATATTCCAATTTCACACAAATTCTTCCAGGGAAAAGGTAATAAAGGAGCACTACCCCACCTAATTTTCTGTGTCTAGGATAACCCGATTAAAAAAATGAAAAAAAAATTATGGACAATTTCACTCAGGAACTCATGCAAATATCCCATAGGAAACAGATCAAACCGAATCCAGCAGAATATCAAAGAAATAATACAACACGACCAAATGAGTTTATTCCTGGAATGCTGGAAAAGTTTAATATTAGAAAAGCAACTAATGTAACTTACTGTATTACCAGATTACATTTTACTGAGCAAACTAGTTGGCATATTAAGGCAAGAAAAATAAATAAAAGGAATAAAGATGAGAGAGGAAAAAACTGCTATTAGTTGCAAAGGACGTGATTATGTCAAAAGCAAATGCAAAATTATTCATACTATTAGGATAATAAGATAATTTAGCAAAGTTGTTGTATATAAAAATTAACATGCCAAAAGTACATGATACAGAAATTAAATTGGGTTTCTATATGCCACAACAAGCATTTCACTCATATTTTGAAATGATACCATTTTTGACAAATCGAAAAATATCAAACACCTTAGAATAAATCTATCAAAAGATGTGTAAGATTGCTATGGGGAAAAATATAAATGTTATGGAAAGGTTTTAAAGAACTTTATAAATTGAGAGATACCACATTTATGGTTTAGAAGACTTAGTACTTTAAAATCAATTTACTTGAACTTCCCTGGTGGCGTAGTGGTTAAGAATCCACCTCCCAATGCAGGGGACATGGGTTCAAGCCCTGGTCCAGGAAGATTCCACATGCTGCAGAGCAACTAAGCCCATGCACCACAACTACTGAGCCTGCACTCTAGAGCCCAGGAGCCACAACTACTGAGCCCACATGCCACAACTACTGAAGCTCACGTGCCTAGAGCCCGTGCTCCACAACAAGAGAAGCCACTGCAATGAGAAGCCTGTGCACCGCAACAAAGAGCAGCCCCCGCTTGCCGCAACTAGAGAAAAGCCCACACGCAGCAACGAAGACCCAATGCAGCCAAAAATAAATAGATTTATTTTTTAAAAATCGGTTTACTTGAATTTGATCTATACATTCAATGCAGTCCCAATCAAAATCCCAACAGATTTTTATTTATTTATTTATTTTTTTTTTGCAGTACGCGGGCCTCTCACTGTTGTGGCCTCTCCCGTTGCAGAGCACAGGCTTCGGACGCCCAGGCTCAGCAGCCATGGCTCACGGGCCTAGCCGCTCCGCAGCATGTGGGATCTTCCCGGACCGGGGCACGAACCCGTGTCCCCTGCATCGGCAGGCGGACTCTGAACCACTGCGCCACCAGGGAAGCCCCCCAACAGATGTTTTTAATTGAATTTCACAGGCTGACTAAAACGTATATGGTAATGCTAAGTACCAAGAAAGGCCTAGACACACTTGAACAAGTACAGGGTGGAAGGACCTCACCTACTAGATATCAAAATACGTTATAAAGTTATAGTAGTCAAGACAAAGAGACCAGTGCAACAGAGTGTAGAAAAATCGACCCACATATGTATGTTCACTTAATATATGAGGGGAGAGCACTGCATAGAGGTGTGGAAACAGTGCTCCCCATCACTCAGCATCAAAAAAATGCAAAACAAAACCTCAGTGGTACTGAGGTATGTGACTCTGTATATGGCAAAAAATGAATTTGGACCTTGAGCTAACATATGCAAAAAAAAATCAATTCCAGGTGACTCAAAAACCTAAATGTAAAAGTCAAAGATTTTTAGAAAATAATATAGAAAAATATCCTCATGATCTCAGTGTAGGAAAGAATTTATGATGACAAAATGTATTATCCATAATGAATCGGACTACATCAAAATTAAAAACTTCTGTGCTTGAAAGGATGGCATCAAGAAAGTGAAAAGATAACACATAGAATGGGAGAAAATATTTGCAAAATCATATATCTAATAAGAGACTTGATCCAGTCTATAGAAAGAACTCTTACAAGACAATAACAAGACAACCCAATTTTTTAAATGGGAGTAGATTCTGAATAGACACTTCTCCATAGAACATATATAAATGGCCAATAAGTACATGAAAAGATCCTCAACATCATTAGTCATTAGGGAAAATCAAATCAAAATCACAATAAACTACTTCACTCCCACTAAGATGGCTATAATAAAACGGGGGGGGGGAGATTAACAAATATTGGTGAGAGTACAGAAAAACTGGAACCCTCATACATTGCTGATGAGAATGTAAAATGGTGCAGCCATTGTAGAAAAGTTTGGCAACTCCTCAAAAGGTTAAATACAGCATTACCATAAGACCCAGCAATTCTACTGAGAATAGAAATATAAGTCCACACAAAAATGTGTATATGAATGTTCACAGCAGCACAGTTCACAGCAGCCACAAAGTAGAAACAATCCAACCGTGTATCAAATGACAAATGGATAAAGAAAATGGGATATACTGAAAAGTATAAGGTATTGATGAAAGTAATTAAAGGAGACACAAACAAATGGAAAGACACCCTGTATTCGTGGATTAGAAGAATTAATATTGTTAAAATGTCCTTACTACCCAAAGTGATGTACAGATTTAGTGCAGTCCCAACCAAAATTCCAATGGTGGACTTCCCTGGTGGCACAGTGGTTAAGAATCCTCCTGCCAATGCTGGGGACGTGGGTTCTATCCCTGGTCCGGGAAGATCCCATATGCCACGGAGCAACTAAGCCCGTGAGCCACAACTACTGAGCCTGTGCTCTAGCGCCCATGAACCACAACTACTGAGCCCGCGTGCCACGACTACTGAAGCCTGTGTGCCTAGAGCCCATGCTCTGCAACAAGACAAGCCACTGCAATGAGAAGCCTGTGCACCGCAAAAAAGAGTAGCCCCTGCTCGCCACAACTAGAGAAAGCCCACGTGCAGCAACGAAGCCCAACGCAGCCAAAACATAAAAATAAATTTAAAAAAAATTTTTAAATTCCAGCAGCATTTTTTACAGACTTAGTAAAAAACAATCCTAAAGTTCATATGAAACCACAAAAGACTGTGATTAGTCAAAGAAATTTTGAACAAGAAGAACAAAGCTGGAGGGAGGCATCACACTTCCTGATTTCAAAATATATTGCAAAGCTATAGTAATTAAAACAGTATGGTGCTGCTATAAAAACAGACATATAGACCAATGGAACAGAAAAGAAAGCTCAGAAATAAACCCATGCATACATGGTCAACTCATCGTCAACAAGGGTAACAAGAATGCACAGTGGGGAAAAGGATAATAAATGGTGCTGAGAAAATTAGATATCTACATGCAAAATAAGGAAATTGGATCCTTATCTTAAACACCATACAAAAAAAAAAAAACAACTCAAAATGTATTAAAGACTTAAACCTGAGACCTGAAAACATAAAACACTTAGAAGAAAACACAGTGGAAAAGCTTCTTGATATTGGTCTTGGTAAAGATACCTGGGATATGACCCAAAAGCACAGGCAACAAAAGTAAAAATAGGGGGCTTCCCTGGTGGCGCAGTGGTTGGGGGTCCGCCTGCCGATGCAGGTGACATGGGCTCGTGCCCTGGTCCGGGAAGATCCCACATGCCGCGGGGCAGCTGGGCCCGTGATCCATGGCCGCTGAGCCTGCGCGTCCGGAGCCTGTGCTCCGCAACGGGAGAGGCCACAACAGTGGGAGGCCCACGTACCACAAAA
>NW_006771242.1:676295-683884 GCF_000442215.2 Lipotes vexillifer
ATGGTATTTTGTATTAGTCTTCAATGGTGCCTTCTTTTGTATTCCATTAGTCCCAGAGTCACAAGAAATTTTGGCTTGTGAGTGGCAGGGCCCAAAAAACAAAAAAAAAAAAAAAAAAAAAAAAATTATAAAGGGGGAAAACAACCAACTGTGCCCCATTTCAATTTAGTTCCTTAATCAAGAAACAACTAAAGGATATTTAATAAGTCCTAGAAGAGATTAACTTCTATGGTTTTGAGGGGGGTGGCTGGGGAAGGGGGATGAGGGGGTAGGCAATAGCAGCAGAGCAGCTATGACGCATAAAGTATTAGACATTTTCCTAGGTGATTTGTCTAAATTATTGTATGGAATTCTCACAATAACCCTATATATAGGTAGATATTATCATTCCCTACCAACATAGGAGGAAGTTGAGACTCAGAGTGGTTAAGGGACTTGTCCACAGCCACAAAGCTGGGAAGTGACAGAGCCAAGATTCAAATTCAGATTTATCTGCCTCTAAGTCCTACTCTTAACTGCTATGCTATCCTAGTCCTCAGGGATATGACCCCACCTTACCTCCTCCACATCTTCATCTAATGGCTTATTAGGATCCACTTTTCTCACCGAGTCCTGTAACTTCTTGGTGGAAACCTAAAGTTAAACGGGAGGAGATTTTTCAGCAAAGTATTAAGGGAACAAAACAACTCATTAGCCTATAATGAAAAAGGCTGTCAAATTGGGTTTCATTTGTGCTTTCCAAAGATTTCCGTCTGCCTGGCCTGGAGGTACTGCTACAAGGCTACACTATCAAGACAGAAGTGACTGGGGAAAAGCAGAAACAGCAGTTTAGGAAGAGGTCAGCATCCAACTGTCTAGATCTCAGCTTCATCTCTTTTCTCTCATCATGTGTCACCTTTCTTCCCTCTCCCCCCAACTCACATTCTAGCTACATTTAACAATTTGCAATTTTCTGACCACCACAAATTATACCATGCCTCTGTCGCCTTTTTCCCACCTGCTCAGCTAATGGCATCTGCTTTCTCACGCCTCTTCTAGCCCACTCAGGTAAAAGCGGCCACTCTTTCCTTGGCTTCTATCATACCTTGTGCACCCTTCTAGCGTCATATCTGTAACACTTTATGGCACATATTTATAAACGTACCTGTTTCTGACTTAATAAGCTGTAAGCTCCCTGAAAGAGAATACGTATTCATCTGTGTCACTAAATATTTGTGTAAATACGTATAACTATGATTTCTCTTTCATAAAGGAAATGTCATACTGCATATATATGCCATTAAAGATGATCAAAAGATATGCTAACCTTATTTACAATACTCAAGATATGAAAATAACCTAAGTGTCCATCAACAGATGAGTGCATAAAGAAAATGCAGTATTATATATATATATATATATATATATATATATATATATATATATATATATAAAATAGTGGTACTTGACAAATGCCAAGTTCAGGCCCCTCAACTCCTATCCTATCTAACTCACTTGGAATGTTTTGAGCCACTGAAACTGCTGTCCTGACTTTTCTAACTTTCCTAGTGTTTGGACATCACATGGGGTAAACCTTAAACCCTGCCCTGCCGTATTATGAAATTCCTGACAAATACAGTGGAGAGTGTGGGACATGGACACTCAAAGAGAGGGAAAAATACCCTGAATGACTGAGAAGTTCTACCCTAATAGTCTACTTTTACAGCCAACTTCTAAGTTCCAGGAAGGAATAGTGCTCCAGCTACTAGGAGAGTTCCTTTTGTTTTGAAACACCATGGATGAACCTGGAGGGCATTATGCTAAGTGAAATAAGCCAGCCACAGAAAGATAAATACTGAATGATCTCACTCACATGTCAAATCTAAAAAGAAAAAGTCAAACTCATAGAAACAGAGAGTAGAATGGCGGATGCCAGGGGCTGGGGTGTGGGGGAAATGGAGTACAAACTTGCAGTTATAAGATGAATAAGTTCTGGAAATCTAATGTACAGCATGGTGACTACAGTTAATAATACTGTATGCAATACTGGAAATTTGTTAAGAGAGTAGATCTTAGGCATTCTCCCCCTCCCCCCCCCAAAAAGGTAACCACGTGAGGTGACAGCAGTGTTAATTAACTGGATTGTGGTAAACATTTCACAACATACACATATATCAAATCATCACGTTGTACCCTTTAAGTATATACAACTTTATTTGTCAATTTAAACTTCAATAAAGCTGGGGAGAAAAAAAGATATGCTAACAATGGCCATCTTTGGGTGGTGGAATTATGGGCTACTTATTCTCTCTTTATTTCTAAAATTTCTGTAATTAAGAACTTCTGTTCATCAAAGATATAATTAAAACAGTAAAAAGGCAAGCCACAAAATGGGAGAAAATATTTTTGCAACACACATAAAAGGAACTCACAAATCAATGAGGAAAAGAAAAACAAACCAATAACAAAATGGGCTTAAACTTTAAAAAAGACGAAGTGAAATGGCCAAAGAATGTACATATATGCATATGTATGTGTATACATTTTTACATGTACATATACATACATACTTTAATATGTATACATGGGGACTTCCCTGGTGGTGCAGTGGTTAAGAATCCACCTGCCAATGCAGGGGACATGGGATCAATCCCTGCTCCAGGAAGATCCCATATGCCGCGGAGCAACTGAGCCCGTGCTCCGCAACTACTGAGCCTGCGCTCTACAGCCCGTGAGCCACAACTACTGAGCCCATGTGCCAAAACTACTGAAGCAGGCACGCCTAGAGCCCCTGCTCCAAACAAGAGAAGCCACCGCAATAAGAAGCACATGCACCGCAATGAAGACTCGATGCAGCCAAAAATAAATAAATAAATTTATTTTTTAAAAGTATGTATACATGAAAATACGATCAAAGTCATTAGTAATTCAAGAAAATGCAAATTAAAGCCACAATAAGATATCACATCAGTTCAGCAAAAAATGTTAAGCCCTGTAATACCAAGTGTTTCAAGGATGTACAGGAACAAAAACTTGCACACTGCTGGTGACAGCATAAATTGGTTCAACTGCTTTGGAAAATAGTTTGGCGTTATCTAGTAACATGGAGAAATGCATGCTTCTCTACAAAAGGATATATATACAAGAATCTGCATTATTCATAAGTTCCCCAAACTAGAAATAACTGTTCATCAACAGTAAAATGGATAAATTAATTGTGGTACAGTCATACAATGGAATATTACACAGCAGTTAAAATTCACAAATCAGAGCTAAACACAAGAACATAAATGAAAGAAGCACAATGTTGAGTAGTAAAAGTAAGACAGAAAAATACATACAGTATGATTTCATGAAAATAAAGTTCAAAAACAGGCAAAACTATATTGTTTAGGAATAACATACACAGATGATAAAACCACAAAGAAAATCAAGAAAGCCACTCCTGTAAAAAAAAAAAAAAAAAAAGCAGTGTGATAGTTACATCTGATGGAGGGAGGAATGGGGTTACTAGTGGGAATGGACATCTGGGGGGTTTCTGGGTTGCTGGTAATGTTTTATTTCTCTGTGTGGGTGCTGAAAAACATGGTTCTTTGCTTTATAAAAAGTATAAATCTAAAAATATAACTAGAAAAGGACAGATTGTACATAACTTCTTTAAAATGCTTTCCAAAAGCTACAAAAGGTCCTATGTGCTGACAAAAATTAACCATTTGAAATTAGAGACTTGATGCCCCAGAGGCCCAATATTAAATATAGAAGAGTGAACCTAAACAAAATTGATGCAAACCCAGGTGGGCTGAAAACTTGGTAATCAGCACCTCTCCCCACGATGGCTCTCAATCTTGACCTCCTCAAAGAAGGCTTTGACATTTTTCTTGCAACTGCTAATTTCTTGCTGTAGAATATTTCAGCTAAATTCTGGATTCATCTTTGCTTGGTACTAGTTGCCCAGATACAACAGGTAAACATAAGCTGATATATAAAATTTCGAAATTTAGAATCTTTTACCTATGGCCTGGAGAGCCAGAAAAACTGGCCATAGTCTATTTGGAATATTATAGGCATGACAAAGCCTAATCCCTTTTTTATTACACAGGTAGCCCTGGTGATGACAGGAACAGATTGAGAGATTTGTTTACTTATAAATATTGTAAATTTGGGATTGTATATATAGTGTAAAACTGGGGTTGATAAAAACTGTTAAATTTTTTCCTATCAAAGAGTCAGACTTGCTCTGGTACATTGCCTGACTCCAGTTTTGGCTATGAGATGTGGCCCATAGAACCTCCTAAAATCTTTGGGTCAAACTATCTCCGCCTCTTGGTATTATCTTTTAGCCCAAAGGGACTCATCCAATAGACTGGCCGGGTTTCATTTTCTTGAGCCTCAGTGATAAATTTCTCCAAGTCTTTTCTGCTTAGACTCAAAGATTTCAGAAATTAACCAAAACAGCCTGTGGACCCATTTAATTTAGTCAGCATAGAGTATTAAAAGAATTTGAATTTTATTGCCATTAACTTGAGCTCACCCCCTTGAGTTCACCACTTGGACTGCCCCTCCCGATAATATCAATCAACATTAAATACGTTCCTGGTCCCTTTGATATTTGAGTTTAAGAACCAGTTTAGAACAACAAAAAAAAAAGAACCACTTTAGGGGCTGCTGACCCAACTTATTTTCTGCTATGAATTAAAAAGGAGGGGAGGATTTATTCATTTCCTAGGGCTGCTCTAACAAACTACCACAAACTTGGTCGCTTAAAATAACAGAAATCTGCTCACTCAGTTCTAAAGGCCAGAAGTCTGAAATTAGCATCACTATGCTAAAATAAAGGTGTCGGCAGGACCACACTCCCCCCCCAGGACTCTAGGAGAGAGTCAGTCCTTTGCCTCTTTCAGGTTCTGGTGGCTGCAGGTATTCCTTGGCTTGTGGTTGCAAAACTCCAGTCTCTGCCTCTGTCTTCTCCTCTGTGTACGTCAAATCTCCCTCTACCTCTCTCATATAAGAACACCTGTGAAGCAAGTAGGGACCACCTAGGTAATCCAGGATTATCTCCTCATCCTAAAATGCATAACATAATCACATCTGCAAAGAACCTTTTCCCAAATAAGGTAATATTTATAGATTCCAGGGATTAGAACCTGATATCTTTGGGGCCATTCAGCCCACTACAAAGTCCAAAATGTAAAATTCCACCCCACTGAATCATCTACACTGTGCCCATGAACCATCTTTCCTGAATTCTTTTTTTTTAAATTAATTAATTAATTAATTTATTTTAGGCTGCGTTGGGTCTTTGTTGCTATGCGGGCTTTCTCTAGTTGCGTCGAGCGGGGGCTACTTCTTCATTGCAGTGCGCAGGCTTCTCATTGGGCTGGCTTCTCTTGTTGCGTAGCACGGGCTCTAGCTGCGAGGGTTTCAGTAGTTGCGGCTTTGGGCTCTAGAGCATAGGCTAGGCTCAGTAGTTGTGGTGCACGGGCTTAGCTGCTCCACGGCATGCAAGTCTTCCTGGACCAGGGCTCGAACCCATGTCCCCTGCATTGGCAGGCGAATTCTTAAGCACTGTGCCACCAGGGAAGTCCTTTCCTGAATTCTTAACAAGCAGCCTCCAAATAATCTTGAAGGTGTGTCTCTATTGGAAAATAAATTAAGAATGTTCCTCCAAGCTATGATGCTTATTTAGAAATTATGGGTGCCAATGTATCAGTGCATTATTATATTATCATACATAAAAAAACAGAAAATTTTTAAAGATATGGGGAAAATAAATATAGATAGAATGACTACCATTTCCTTCCAACACCCAAATGAATCTCGTCAATTCTCTGGGTTACACATACCACTACCCAAAACACTCTTATTGTGCATCCTTGCTCCCCCAAACTCCAAGGAGGACCTTTAAGGACTGCTGCTTAAGATGGGAAAGATGACTGAGTCCTGGGCTTCCCACTCTAACTTTATCCACAGCACGCCAGCCTGGATCTCTGATACATTTGGGGGTTTTACAAATGATTTCAATACGAAAAATTATCCTCTGCAAAAAGAAAAAAAAATAGCAAAAAAATAATAATAATAGGTCTGAAACCCACTTCTCTGGAGCACTCTCTTTTGGTGTGAGCCTCTGGGCAGCCTTTCGCGCAGGTGGCACATGACATCACTCGGCCCCAGCTGTTCCTTATTAACTCAGCCTCTCAGCGAAAGATACAGCCTTTTTACATCTTGACTTTTTTAAGGAGACAGCCCATTTTGCAAATCAACCAAACACATTAAACACAGTTAAGACTGCCGCATTCCACAAATATAAGTTTGACAAAGAAATCCTATGTCTTCACAGCCTCCACTAAAACACGGATTGATCTGAAGTTCTGAAGGACACCAGGCTTGGTGGAAAAGCATCCCTGTCTTGTCACCCTAAAGGAAATGCCTGCCGAGCCAACTGCACCTCCAGTGGGTCAAAGCTCAGGAATCACCCAGAAACCTATAACCCTCACTGAGGCCTCGAGACCATCTCCAACACGAGCGGACTTTGTAAATGTGTTCTCTGCCTGCTCATAATGCCTAATTAGGCCCTGACCATGAGGCTAAGAGGTGGAGAAGAAAAGCCAAGACGCCTGCAAGCTGCCACTTGAGTTCACAGCAAAATGACAGACAGTGTGCGTGATCCAAGTGGAAGAATCTGACAGTCACACTTCAGTCTTTCAGCCACATTTTTTTTTAACATGGGGAGGTTGTAGCACCAATAGCGTCATCCTCTAATAGAAAGGACAACTACATATAACGCATAATTGCCAGTCTAAGTGACTTGTTATTTTGACTGCCTATTTTAAAACGTCTGTAATTGCTTCCAATGAGACTTGGAATAAATAAGCCAGCGTAGGCAATCACTGGTGGAGACATAGCATGGCTTTGGAAAACTTAGTACAAATTATTTTGTCATGTGTGAATTACTACCAATTCCTGATTATGATCACAAGGCATTTGTAGTACTTTATTGGGTGTTTTTTCTAACTGTGTCCCACTTAAGCAACAGAAGGAGTATCACACATAGGTGTATAAAAGACAAGGCAGTCTATTTTCAAGGGCAATGAGCAGAAGCTGGCTGAGCCTGATAAATTAGTTTTACAGAATTTTAGCTCATGCCAAATCCTGGCCCTTTCTGTAAAACCAAAGTAAGGTAGAAGCACATCTCACTGAGAATTATTGCCATCTCTCCAAATGAACTTTCTTCCCCCTCGTATGCTTGTTTGCCAAGACTTAAAATAACAAATCACTTCTTTATAACAAAATTGTCTCCCTGGAATAACAGTCTTCAGTGTGAGTTCTGATAGAGCAATAGCTCCTCTAAATGACAGCAAAGGCTTGCAGCAGGGATGTGAGGCACATCTATTTCAGGGCTTCCCATTAAAGAGAGAAGCAGTTTGGTAAGAAATGAAGTCATTTCCTGACTCATTGGGATGCCATGTTTAAACCACAGTTTTTTGCCTGAGGATACAGAGGTTAGCAAAATGTGACTGAGCCTAAAAGAGATGAATCATCCCTTAAAGATTCAGGAAAGCAACTTTTTTAAGGTCCTTCACACACTACTGGAACATGTAAGATAGGGAAAG